>NC_056559.1:4403684-4449526 GCF_013358625.1 Macadamia integrifolia
GGGGGGGGGGGGGGGGGGGGGGGGCGGGGGGCAATGGTGGAGGAATGGGAAGGAAACATATATTTCTCTGAGAAATGAAGGGTTTTCTTGACTTCTATATAAAACATATATTTCTTTGAGAAATGAAGGGTTTTCTTGACTTTTAAGAGTGTTCCGATCATAGTTTTTAAGGCGGTAAGGCGACGGAGGCGTTTGAGGGTCCTTCGGAGCGGTTTAGCGATAAGGTGGGCATAAAGCGTCGCCTTATTGACTAAAGCGTTCTTGTGTAATTTTTTTATAGAACCAATCTATTTGGCTCAAATCCTAGTTGTATCCTATTACTCATATGTTAAATAAATATTAAAAGTTCATATTCATACCAATGTAAGATATTCATCAAGAAAACAAATCAATAAAGTAAATAAACTAAGTTCATCTTCATCAATCATCAATCATCATACCATATTAACATATAATATAAATACATAATTATGAAACAAAATTATAAATATAAAGAAAAGAAGACATAAAAAATATAAGTATTTATTATACTTACCTCTATGATGCCAAAATGAGTGCCTAAGCCCTAAGGTCATCCACTATATTTCTACTCCTATCAAAGAAGAATGAAGCTCACTGCTACCGGAGCAAACTCACTGCTGCCGGAGCAAAATGGTCGCCTAGGTCAGTGGTTCTTCCTTATTCTTTGTTTCCTTCTCAAAGCCTTTTCTTAAAACCCTTGACAAAATCCAAACCCTGTTTGTGAATTGTGTTTTTGTATTGTTTGTTTTGGTTATTTTTGGTGGAGTAAAACTGATCCCATACATTTCAAGTGTTAACAAAATCATACACCTACCAATAAAAAATCTATATTTGGAATCTTCATCAAGTAATTTTAAAATGTGTTTTAAAAAAAAAAACCATAAGGCGCCACTTCACGTAAGGCGGAGCACTGCCTTACCATATCTAGACCGCATCAGCGCCAAGGCGCTGGTAAGGCGACGCCTTAGCCGCGCCTTAAAAACTATGGTTCCGATAATGTGTATTCGCCATCGCCTTAGCAGCGCCTTAAAAACTATGGTTCCGATAATGTGTATTCGCCATCCTTTTCTTTTGACCTCCCTCATGTGTGTTTTTGACATTGGGGATTTATCCAATTATCTTTTTTTCCCTTATCAACTTCACCTAATCAAATGGGGAATGAGCATGTTTTAGTATGCCATTCTGTTTATGTGCAAATTTTTTCCACTTGATATATAGGTATTTTATATTCTCTTCCATCTGTAACGCAAATTATTTGCTAAAAATACCAACTAATGTTTCAACATTTGAGAAATCTGACAGATCATGCTGAATTAAATAGTTGAAATTTTCCCCTCTTTAAAGCCCTATATAGGCTTTGCTGAATGTTTCTTAGAGGTAGAACGATAATCTTTAGTATAACTGGGAAGGAATGTTCGTACTTCTTAAATACATATTCTAGTATATACTATATAGTGGCTGGGCTACCTTACAGAACATTTGGATTATGTGTATGGAAGAATTCTAGTTCTTACCTTACCAAGACAACCCAAGTATGCATGGTAAAGACTTTTGTTTGTAGTGGCAACCTCAAAGACCACTTTGTAATAATTGGCATGTGTTGTGATCATCCTGCACCTTCTTGTTCCTTTTGTTTTCTGTTCCAAGATAAATACATTGTCCAAGCTGGTTCTTTAAATGAATATACTGATATATTTTGTGTTACTCTTGTCATTACCTGTCCTGACGTGGTTATGGTCAAATACAAACATGTAGTCATGTGAATGGTTTGTGTTTGTCTATATAAAAGAAATTATAAGGATGGTTTCCATTTTACCCATATGGGTCACTATGAATGATACAAGGCTGCTAGGACACATCTTTTGACTGGTCCCGCCCACCCCTCCCCCTCAAAAAAGGAATTAAACAGAAACTGCCACTCAAAACTTGGTTGGAGGGAAAATTGACACATTATTAGGATGTGTAGAATTATATGCTCTTTTCAGGATAGTTCTCATGCAAGAGGTGGTTCATCTTTATAGAGATAGTGTGAAGGGCTGCTGTATTTTGTCGTAAAAGATAATATGATCCACCCCTTAATGACAGTTCATCATTTTCTTGTATTATGGCTATAGATCCCATCTAGTTCACCTCTAATCTCATGTACTTGAGCAGTATCATTTGTTATGTGATCACTTTCTAATATGTACTTGCACTTTGTGGAGTTAGGGAACTTTACCTACTGAAAAATCAAATGGGTTCAAGTGGAGACATCGATCTCGTAAAGAGTCATCAAGTAACTTTCCCAATGGCAGTTCTAGTGGAAACCCTGTTGTACTTGGTATGCCAGTTGAGGATGTTGCAGCCATACGAATTCAAACTGCATTTAGGGCCTATAAGGTAGATATGACTTCATAATGATACTTCTGAGTACTATGATTCTCCTTTTGAATTTCCCTATTTCCCTTTGCCTAATGTTCCTTGGATTCTTATTCACATACCGCATCTCTATTGACACCTTAAAATTAATTCAAAATAACCAACTTATTTGGCTGAAACTCCTTTTCACATTCATTATGTATATCCCAAACCGAGGTGAAAGAAAATAAACAAGAAATTACCAATTAAGGTGTAAGTTGTTTCGGTTTAATTGGTTCTGTCTGTATGAAACTGTTAGAAGGCTTCCGTGAGAAGAGAACGAATGAGGAGTCCTGTGGATTGTGCAGGGTCCTCCCCTGGTGTTTTCCTAGTCTAACTAGGAAAGCTTGGACTGATGTTATGTTAGGAGTTAGTTGTCCTAGTCCAACTAGGAGAGTCCTAGTTCAGCTAGGACTGATTAGTTAGTCAGTTTCCTATTATGTTTTGATGTTTCTAGTCCTACTAGGACTGCTGTCCTACTTATAATAGACTGATTAAACTACTATATAGTGAATAGAGGAGGGCAGCCCCAACTCAATCAATTGGGACTCCCAAGTTTTCCTATCGCCTCTCTCTCTCTATTTACAGAACCCAAACCAATTATTATTTGGTTCCAGACTCTGAATCCGAAACCTATTCTTTTTCAGTTAAACAGTTTGTTATCAGTCATCTATCAGTTGATTGATTTGTTATCTATTTACAGGTTCAAAAGCATACCGTACTAGCCCAAACTGAAACTGAACCTGAACCAATTACTAACCATTCGATTCAACCCTTTTTATGGCCATTTCCAGTTTTCTCTTTCGATTCAGAACTCCCTAAATTATCAATATGTTTCCCAGCATTTTACAGAACATGTGAACAGAATAATAGAAAATAACGAAGTCTACATTTTTGCTGGATTGGACCTTTTGAAAATAATGGAAAAGCTAACCCTTATTGGTCTGACTAGAAAAGCGGAGGAATTTGACCTAAGCGGCATATAGTTAATAAAAGATCAGTGTATCCCAGTATAAACAACAAAGAAAATGCATTAATAAATATCTAATGTTCTTGTACCTTAGCTGGGGCACATGTGCATTTATGTTAAGCTTGTTCATCACCTCTCGTGAATAGAGATTCAGTGAATAGAGAGTTTATTGTTTTCTTCAATGGAATTTCTGTGAGATTCAGTGAAGGGTGGGAAACTCTTCGGAACTGTGAGATTCTGGTCCGGGTGTGTGGTGGGAAGCCATTAGTTACACTTCTCCTCTCCTGTGCTATGTTTTTCTTACGAGTTACTGTTTTAATTTCTCTATCAATTGATGTTGCTGTCCTGTGAATGAATCGCTGGTTTGAGTGATTCAACCTTCAATACTCAAACCAAGCAGAATATCTGTTTTAGAGCTTCTTTTCTGCCAGAACTGAGACCCACCTGAGGAGAATCTGACCTTCAGATTAAGGAGACCTTTTGGGATATTCAAGGTCTTCCTAAAAGAGACCTTTGAGCAGGGCCTGGTGTGTAGATCAGGTCTACTGATATGGAGATAAGAAAAATCTCCCAAATTTGCCCCTTTGTTTTCCAGATTGCTCATTTGACTTGTGACTTCAATTTGGCCGTTAGAACACTGATGCAGATCAAAGCTTGAGGAAGACAAAAAAAGGAGTCAGAAATTACTGTTGACACGAACAGTAACACACGAAACACTGTTCACGTGAACAGTAAAGTAGTTCCATATTTCATATTTTAGTTTCCTATTTAGTTTAGTTAGTTTCTATTTACTTCGTGACCAATATAGTCAAGTTAGTTTCCTATTTTATTAGTCAAAGGAGTTTCTATTTTGTAACTTAGATTAGTTTCCTTTTGTGTTTAATTGTTAGTTTCTAATTTACTATTACTAGGTTAGCAAGTTAGACACAAATTAAAATGTCCTATTTCAGTCCATTACTTTCCTTTTTTATTGTGTCTTTATGTCCAAGGAATGTAAGGCTCTTTAAAGCCCATCAATTATAATGAGAAGGGAGATTTTTTAGTTAAACAAAAAAAGATGGCTTATGCTATTGTGTTGTGGGATACGGCTGGGTGAGATGCCCTAGGTGAGATGTCTCTAAACTTGAGGGGTGAGATGCCCAAAACCTAACCTTCTTCTTCTCCCTTCTCAACTCTCCATCGAATTATCTTTTTGTTTTTTATTTTCCTTTAATTTGTTTGCTGTGAGAGAGTGTTTGAGAGCTAGAACCAAGCCTATTGGAGGACATCTTTTCTATTCAGCTAGAATTCAGAATCTAGTCTTACATTATTTAGTATTATAGCCTAGCCAGAGCAAGGATGGAGCCATGTGATTTTCGTGAGGAACTTTCTTCATTCATCTTCCTTGAATGGGTAGATGAATTGGACGTGTACTTTGATAACTACAACTTGACAGAGACACAACGAATTTAATATGTTTGCTCCCAGGTGAGTGATTGTGTTCGAATACAATGGAAAGTCTGTGAAAGGTAACTTTAAGCTCAAGGACGTGAGCTTAGAATGTGGGAAGAGCTGCAGTACGAGTTGGCGGGCATATACCTATCTAAGCATGAACAAAGGATGTACTTCCCTCCACTAGATTTCTAAAAGCCGCTCTCAAGTCACAAGATTGCTATTGTCGAGAGAGTGGTAGTCAGTGATGTTCCTATCAGAGAGACTAATGTGGATGAAGTCGAAAGCAACATAGTTACAATTGTGGACAAGGAGAAAGGAGAATGGTGGTTCAACATCTGTGATGCCAGTGAATAGCCAAGAGCAAGATCTTAAAGGGTTTGAGATTGAAGTAATGGTTGACAAAATCATTAAAGAGACTATGAACAAGAAGGATGAGGAACTAGAAGAGCATGTAGAAGAATTACTAGAAGATGACCCACGGACACATCTGTATACATTGAAGTTGAGCGTGTGGAGTTTGTCATCCCCTTGAAGTACCTTGAAGAGCATCAATCGTGCCTATATGACTACATCCGTATGATCAAGAAGCTACCTGAATTTTACTACGGCTTGAAAAAGGACGTACATCATGCTATAATCACCCTCACACTCTACAAAATTGGAGGACGATTTTTTTTAAGAGGGGGCGAGTTGATGCAGATCAAAGCTTGAAGAAGAAGACAAAAAAGAGTAAAAAATTACTGTTCATGAAACACTGTTTACATGAACAATACTCATGTTACTGTTCACGTGAACAGTAAAGTGGTTCCATATTTCATATTTCAGTTTCCTATGTAGTTTAGTTAGTTTCTATTTACTTTGTGAGCAATATAGGCCTTCTTTGGTATCATTTTTCTTTTTTATTTTGTTCACGAAAATGGTTTTGGCTGCATTTGGTATTATTTATGGAGCTTATTTCTATTTTTAAAAAAATCATAAAACAAAAAAACCAAAAAGAGATCAACAGTCATTTATGTGTTTTGGCAAAAATTGATTTTCAATTATTTTTACGCTGAACTTTAACGACTGCGTGCTTGAAGTCCCAATATAGAGGGGTATAGTGGTCATTTGCTTTATAGTTAGAAATACAAGCCCCTTGCCCCCTCTTCTTCAGTCCATAGTGGAGAAAGCGTCATAAGAAAGATGGGTGAAGGGCATCTCTTCACCCATTTCTTCAAAAAACCATTTTGCACACTGAGATACCGAATTATTTCTCAAAAAAATTTATTTTTTTCAAGTAGTTACCAAACCATTTTTATATTTTAATAACAAAATGGTTTTCATTGATGATTTTTGTTAAATAGGTAAAAATAAAAAAGAAAAATGACACCAAAGAGGGCCATAGTCAAGTTAGTTTCCTATTTTGTTAGTCAAAGGAGTTTCTATTTTGCAACTTAGATTAGTTTCCTTTTGTGTTTAATTGTTAGTTTCTAATTTATTCTTACTTGGTTAGCAAGTTAGATACAAATTAGAAAGTCCTATTTCAGTCCATTACTTTCATTTTTTATTATGTCTTTATGTCCAAGCAATGTAAGGCTATTTAAAACCCATCAATTATAATGAGAAGGGAGATTTTTTAGTTAAACAAAAAAAGATGGCTTATGCTATTGTATTGTGGGATGCGGTTGGGTGAGATCATGGTTCAAGATCTCGGCGAGATGAGATCTTGCTAATATCTTTTTTTTTCAAAAAGGCGAGATGAGATGAATGGCAAGATCCAAATTGTACAAGAACTCGAGATCTCGCCAAATCTCTCTAAATCTCACCTCTCTACTTTTTTGAAGAAAAAACACCAAGGAGCAAGGATTTTGGTGCTTTTGCTTCACGATCTCCAATCCTACTCATTGAAGCATAAATAGTAGAGAATATTACCTCCTCATCCACATTTGGAGTTACTTTTCTTATATATGATGCCTTTTAAATTCTTATGATTATGTTGTGTCATGTGTTGATTGTGGAATGTGGATTGTGGAATAGAGCATACTAGCCTAAGGTCCGAAGAGTCGGAGACTACTTACATAGGGTACGAAGTCAAAGTACAATCTTATGTTTGATTTTAAAAATCTGATGTTTCTATTGTGTTTAGAAGGCCTAAAATAGGGTAATACCGACTTTTAAGGGGCTGCAATGACCATATAGCCACCGAGACCAACCATCGAGTCAACCGGGAAAAGATACATGATCTTGGCGAGATCTCTCTTTTTTAGATTAGCGAGATGGGAGGCGAGAGCGAGATCTTAAACCTTGAGTGAGGTGCCCTAGGTGAGATGCCCAAAACCTAACCTTCTTCTTCCCCCTTCTCAACCCTCCATCGAATTCTCTTTTTGTTTTCTTATTTTCCTTTATTTGTTTGCTATGAGAGAGTGTTTGAGAGCTAGAACCAAGCTTGTTGGAGGACATCTTCTCTATTCAGCCAGAATTTCAGATCTTGTCTAGTATTGGAATCACCTATGATTCTAGTTTTACATTAAACACTGCATTCTATCTTGGATTTGTGTTAGTCTATTAGTTTGTGAACGTTGGTTGATTTTTGACATTCATTAGAAAAGGTTGACTTTGATCATATTGTTAACTTAAATTCTGTTTTTGGTTTTACTTGTGATCTTGTTATGGGGGTTCATCCTACCTACTCCCCACCAATTTGGTATCTGAGCTAAGGCTACTCCAAGTTCTAACCCTACAGTTTCAGAAGACGATCAGATTTCTATGCGTCAACTTGCTGATATGATTAAGAATCTGTCTGATTGAACAGTATCCGTGGAGTAACGCTGGATAGTGTCACAACATGTTGATGTATTGTCACCTCCTCAGCCCACTCCAGAGAACAATAGAGGTGAGCATTACCCTACACCGGCTGCATCACAGAACACCAACCTATACTAGTGAAGGTTTCTACATAGAACTCTTATACCGCAGGCACCACCAGTTACGTTTAAGGATTATATAAGAACCTACTTCGACAACAACACTGGTTTCTGTCCTACGCAATTTGATGATTCACAGAAGGTCAAGCTAGAGTTGAAGGAATATAATGGAAGCTTGATCCACAAGTGTTCCTTGGCTAGGTAAATGCAAGGTTCAAGATCTTGTTTTGTTTCGGAGCCACCAAAACACTGATTTTCGCTGAAATCTCGGCGAGTTGGTATATATATATATATATTTGTTTTGAATGGCTGTTTTGGTGGTTAAATAGCCATATTATGATCTGGAATTTGGTGGGAAGCTTGTTTTGAGGTAAATAAACATATTTACAACTTGAATTAAAAAAAAAAAAATGACAATGGTGTTTTAGAGTTGCACCCTTGTTTGGTAGCAACAGTCGAATTGTTCTATATAATTTATGTAATATTTCCTATTCTACACATTTTTTTACTAATAGAAGACAACTTATGGTAGTAAAGCAAGTAATAATGCATCCATGCCATGATCTAACATAATATTGATTATTTAACTCGTAATTTACGACATAGTGACATAAAAGTAGAACTAAGTGGCATACAAATTTGGAGCATCGTTTGCATGGATTACATCCCTCTCAGTTGCCGCTTATGTTATTTTCACACTAAGTATAACCCAATTAAGATTTCTATACCTCAACATTCTAGACACTCGAGTTTTCAATAACTTCCTGAGGCTCAGACCTAACGGTCGAGAGAACTCCAGGGAAGTGCTGTTTGGAGCAACCTGGCCTCACTCCGGGTAGCTCCCTCCTCCCCCCCTCCCCATCTCTTCTTCTTCTTCTTCTTCTTCTTCTTCTTCTTCTTCTTCTCTCGTCCTCTCCCTCGCCCCCTCATCCTCTGCTCTCCTTTCTTCTTCGCCCTCTTCCTCTCAACCTTTTTTTTCTTCTTCTTCTTCTTCTTCTTCTTCTTCTCTGGTCTCACATGTCTGGGAGGTTGTGATCCACCCCTTTCTGTCTCCCCATTCTTTCCACTCCCGCCTTGACTCAAATCTGGTGGTCTTGTCGGGATCCTCCTGATCCTCCCTGATGGACTTGTTGGCTCCTTTCGCCGGCATCCCCTGGGCCTGTTGCTGCTCTTCCTCGAGTTACTGCTTTGATTGGGTATAGCTATGTCGCTGTCCATCCACTGCTCTGACCTGCTCCGAGAACTGTTTGTTGGCTCCTCCCCTCCTTTGCCGATGCTCTCTGGGCTTGTAGCTGCTCATCCTTAAGTCGCTGCACTATTTGAGTGCCTTTGTGCCGTTGACTTAGCTATGCTCTCTTGTAGATACTTGGCAGATTTAACGTTTCCCCACGTTTCCTCCTTGATCGAATCGTTTGTCACGATGATTTCTTGGCAAGCTTTGCAAGGCTTGCAACCCACAAGGTTGCCAGCCATGTTTGGCCGACAACCGCCTCACCGATGCCCTCCTTAAGGCCGACGCCCCTCTTCACGGCTGTCTCTTCCGCGAGGCCAGCTTCTCTCTTGGCCGTGGCCCTCCGCAAGGCCCGCGCCCGCCGTCGTGCCTACCTTTTCTACCTTAACTTCGATTCATGTCTTGACGGTTGGAGGCTGAAGTGATGACACCTGTTGGTAGGGTTTGGTGGAACCCTATCTCAAAATTTTCCTGTTTGCCCCTCCTCCTTTGGGCTTCTGGGTTCTTGCTTAGCCCATGTGGGCTTTTGAATTTTTAGTTATTGGGATTTTGGCTCTTTTTATTTATTTATTTTGCCTATGTGGACTTTGTGTTTTATTTGACATGTCAAATGACATGTCTTCCACTCCTCAAGTCCACTGGGCCTTGGATGCTGTCTTTTTTGGACTTTGGTTACCCTTATAGGGTTTGTAATCTCCCTTTGGGGATATATTCTCCCTCCCCCTTCTTTTAATGCATTTATTAAGTCACCCAAAAATAAAAAAGTAGAACAAAAGTGCAACTTACGAAGGACAAACTACAAAGTAAAGTTCACATAGACATGTAAGTATGTAACTCCCAAGTCCAAACAAATGAAAAATACAATACTGATTAGTACGACTGTCTACTGAAATGAACTATGATGTCCTAGCTTGTGTCCACTCATGGTCCGATGGAGCCGATGTGCATTTTCCTCTGACTGCAAAACAAATGCATGTCATGTCATATTGTGTGAGAAGTAACAAACGTAGTCCTCCACAACTGCCATGTAAACTGACTCATCTACATACCGAAGGTAACCTATCCTAGGGTATATGATGCATTAACACTTGACTGGTTGGACCAGCTTCTGGCTTTAGAAGCCGAGAGCCAAAATGAATTGATTCGATCTAAGGTTTTGGTCCAAAAAGGATTGGAAGTAATTTACTCAATAGTTTATTTATTTTGTCTTTTATTATTCTTTTTTTTCCAAGGTTGAGTACATAGGAGTTAGGAGTTAGGAGTTAGAGTTGATTTGCTTTGTTTACTTGTTTAGAGTAGTTTCTTATTTTAGTTGGTTTCGTTTCTATTTCTTTTCTGTTTTTATAAATTGGTTATAACTGATGGAGAACTCAGATTTGAAGAATTTGAATGAGAAGTTGAGTTGATTTGAGCTCCATATAAGTGTGTGCTTCCCCTTTCCCCCCTGCTACTCTGATCTCTTCCCAAGTTTCCTCTTCCCTAACTAGGCCTCCATCAATATATGTCAACTTAATATGAAGAAGAAGCCACCAGTAGGCCACTGTGACTTGATGCTTTTGACATCATGTATGGCTGGGATGGGTAGGAGAAGAAGTTATCTACAAGGGATGATCCGGTCTGTCCCCCTATGACTGGGCGTCATACTTAAAACTAGGAACATATGAACCAGATACATGTCCCATGCTAGTGAAATGACCATAACCAATACCATTACCATACTTTGACCAGGTGCACTCACTGGTAAATGATGGGGCATGCTAGTGCCCATTCCCTCTCTTGTGATTATTCCCTCTACTCAAACTCAAGCTGCCGATAGAGTTAGACAATCTATTAATGTCCATACAATCCTTTTGCTCCTCTCCACTGAACTAATAACGAGCCCCTCGTGTAGCTTGTACTCCTACCCCTTGTTGACATGCACCGTGATCCATATCCTGTGTGGAATGATCAAACTAGCTCTCCCCAGTGAATCACACCAGCTCTGGATCTTCTTGGTCTGCTGGTCATACTTCTGTTGAAGTCTTGGATATCTATTGCCGCCCACATCATCACCATCACCATCACCATCACCATCACCATCAGTATGACCACATAAGGAAGTGGACTAGTCAAGTTCCTCTTCATCATCCCTACCAGGTGTGGGATTGAATGGTTGGGGGTCTATAAGCGTATCTTACCCTTTGTAACCATGAACTCATCAACATTAGCCCCCATCTGTTCCGCTATCTGTGGGTCAAGCCTACCTACAAGCTGATCCATCACCGGATCACCTCTATCCCACACCCAGTCCACTAAGGGATCCTTATTATCTGATTTAATCGGGAAAACACCGGCGAGCTCGATGTAGTTCCTATCATTCTACATACCATGTGTATGTGCTTCATCTTCAACCTTATATTATAATGCACATAAACCAAGTCAAGAAGATGCTGGGAACCTAATCAGTTTCGCCTTTTTGAGTGGTTGAGTGAAAATGTACTCTAGTTTCTAATGGGGTAGCCTTAGGGAGAAGAGGGAAAATCGTACAAGAGGGGGAAGGGGATCACATATCACGCACAAATTCACTAATTCTAAAATTAATTTCACTCTAAAAATCAAACATTGAGTTTATGCAAGTAAATAAAGGAAAAATAATCAAACTCCTGCTTAGACTCTAACACTAAAACTGACTCCTACTTTATACGTATCCTACTCAAAATAAACCTGAGAAAAATAAAAGACTTAATATTAAACTAAACTACTTCCAACCCTTGTTGGACCAAAAACCTAGGCTAGACCGGTTCTTCTTGGCCCTTGGCTTTCACAGCCGGTCCTGCTGGTCCAACCAGGTAAGTGCAACTATATCTACATCAGTTTCTCTCACAACCGGAGGCAGAAAATGTTTGGAGAGCACTTTGATGGCAATCTTCCTCAATTCTTGTGCCGTACCCCCATTCAACATCCACCATTCAGCTGCACTACAGCAAATGCAATATATTATTTGCATTTCATAATATGTGTGAAATCTGAATTGTGTACCAGCGTCAGTATTTCCATGGCCCGCAGTTGCAGTGGGGGTTCCAAAACTCTCAAAGGCATCCTTGTAATCTTTCATCCATACCCATTTGGAAAATAGTTAACAACCCATTCTCTTGTATTTACTTATTAAAGTCCTAATGAACTACAAAACTCACCTCATTATTGGCGATAGACTGTTGTTTACTACTTAGCTGCAACTTAGCACCAATTGCTTAGATCTCGATCTCAATCTCGCCCCAGGTTTCATTGGGCCAAAATTTTGAGATCTAACGAGATGGTATTTTTTTCTTTGGTCATCTTGGTGGTTGGTCTTGGGGTCTAGATGGGCTTTGTAGCCCTTGAAGCTTAACATTTACCCTATTTTTGGTCTTCTAAACATGGTGGAAACCTCAATTTATTTAAAAATCAAACCCAAAATGGTTCTTTGACTTCGTACCTTATGCATGTAGTCTTTGGACAGTCCACACAACATCTGATACTTTTAGAACTCAGAACACTTATAATCAATTTAAAAGGTGTAAATAATCATAAGAAATTAAAAGACATCATAGATAATACTTAATTGTTCAACATGGATGACTGATGAGTCACATTCATATACACTGAAATGGCATAAGTCACATAACTACATAAGTACATAAAATATGTAGATATATAAGACTCATCCTAGAGACCTAGACTCTTAGTACTGAAATGAGTGCTAGGCCATATCATCATAACCACCATATTGTTGTTGTTGATGTCGAAGCATGTTTTTCTCTAAATGAATCACAAAGGTTGGCCATGTCATACTACATCGGAAGTAATACTTGATGTTTGCCACAATAGCCCTATAAATATCATCATCAATATACTAGAGTACCATAACCTTGGGTAGATTTCTGCGAAACGTAAAGAACTCGATTGGGACCCACCGCTACTGGACGGTGCCTGTTGCACCAGAACTTGCACCGATATATATGGCTTGGGGCTGGAATCACGAAGATGCTATCCATAAAACCAAACCCAATGTGGGAGCGTGATTGACCCTTATACTTAGAGGCAGAGAGGAAAGAGGTGGCCTGTGGCTGCACATGTCCAAACTGACCAAAATGGCTATAATGACTATAGTCTGAACCGGTGCTCTTCGTTGACGGTGCATGCAATTGTTCATCATAGATACCACTCTCCATACTCAAGCCTCCGAGAGTGTCAGTCAAGCTCTAAATCGAGATGTCCATGTTATCATAATCCTCACCACCAGGTGTGAATAGACGAGATGAGCCTCATATAGGCTACACGTGTGGGGGCATATGCACTGTGGTCCAAATCCTATGTGGCAGGAGTGTAGTCAGTCTCTCCTGTGAACCGCACCGGCTCTAGCTCCAGCTCTGTGTATTGGTACCTCTCATGCATCCCCCCATCACCCCTGTCATCACCATCACCATCACCATCACCATCACCATCACCAGGTTTAACACCACCATCATCATCATCACTGGAACGTGACCAAACATGATCCTCCTCATCACCCTCGGCAGCTTGAGACTCGAAAGGTCAGGTCTGGGTATTTGTGCAAGCCCACGGCCCTCTTTAGACATATAGTCATCCACGTCAATACCCATCTAACTAGCTACCATAGGGTTGGGCCTACCCCTAGCTTGATCCATAACTGGCTCACCTTGATCCCTCACCCACTAGTATAGGGGATCCTCGTTTGAATCCTCTTAGAAAACATTTGCAAGATCAATTGGTTCATTGTTACCCTCCATGCCTTGGCGTATATGTTGCATCTTCAATCTCATATTGTAATGCACAAACACTAATTACTACAGCTTTTCGTGACCTATTCAGTTCCGCCTCTTAGGGTGGATCAGTGAGAATGTATTCCAATTGCTCTCATATCCGGAGGCAAAACAACTTTGGGAGAGCACCTTGGTTGCTATCTTTTTTAAGTTGGGTGCATCTTTCCTATAGAGGACCCACCATTTACCAGGGTCAATCTTTTGTCTTCCAGCCACTGCCGCTGCATGGCTAAAACTCCCTGTAGCATCCTTGAATTCCTTTATCTATACACATTTCAAATCCAAGTTAGTACATAATAGAGCATTCCTTAGGACAACTTTAAATTAGTGACTCTCACCTCTGTGTTGTATTTTGACTGTAGAGTAGCTTTAGGGACTAACTTTACCACCACAACTTCCACTGCTTTTAGGGGTGTATCATCCATTCCCAGGTTATACTTGTAGTGAAACTCAGGATTGAGATAGTATGCTGCAAATTCCATAAACAACTTGTCATTGATTATGAGATGGATATGTTAGTTGAATGTAAAGTATTTGTAACTTGGACTAAAGTTAAAAAATTCACTAAAACTATGCAATGGATGCATTAAATGCTTCACCATCATTCGTTAATATTTTTATGTAAGACTTTGCATCTTTAGGTATGAATTCTCTCACCTTCTTCTTCATCTTCTCCATTGCAACATACATGTACGGCAAGGTAGGCTTCCTCTGTGAGTCTACTGACCTTAGGACAATTACCACTAGCCCAAATATAAGAACTTTCTTCACATTCTGCCAGAATTGTTCACTAGAGATGGTGGCCTGTGCTGCCCTACCACTTGGCGAACTCAATTCCCTCTAACCCAACCACTCCTCCCTAGAAAACATGGATCTCTAGCCATCTTGTCTTGGAAAACATGGATCTTCATAAGATCATCATGTTGTCTTCGGGGTGGGGATGGGGGTGTGGCGCCCCTCACATTTTGAGTTCTCCTGAAAGGCAAATCCCCCTACTTCTGCTTCTTCCTCCTCTCCCCTGTAAGACATGCATTTAATACAACTTCTCTAGAGCTAGAGCCACATGCTCCTCTCACCATCTCTACCTAGCTAACCCTTTCCATTTGGTGTGAGACCTTATCTGTGCCTTAATCTGCTGCAACTGTCTCCACTCTGCCTTTGACATACCTTCTTCAGGCCTATAATTACTATCAATGTCACTAGAGTCAACATCCATTGCTGCAAGGTGTTTCTCTAAGATTGCCTCATCAAAATTTTCATTTAACCTTTGCTTTTCTGCTTTCTTTAACCTTCCACCCTGTAATTTCTTAGACATGACTCTTTGCACTTCATAAGGAACTTGGGCATAGTTTTTAAGGCACTGCTAAGGCGTCGCCTTACCAGTGCTTTGGCGCTGATGCGGCCTAAAGATGGTAAAGCAGTGCTCCGCCTTACGTGAAGTGGCACCTTATGGGGTTTTTTTTTTTTTTAAACAAATTTTAAAATTACTAGATGAAGATTCCAAATATAGATTTTTTATTGGTAGGTGTATGATTTTGTTAACACTTGAGATGTATGGGATTAGTTTTACTCCACCAAAAATAACCAAAACAAACAAAACAAAAACACGATTTACAAATAGGGTTTGGATTTTATCAAGGGTTTTAAGAAAGGGCTTTGAGAAGGAATCAAGGAACAAGGAAGAACCACTGATCTAAGCGACCATTTTGTTCCAGCAGCGGTGAGCTTCATTCTTCTTTGACAGGAGTCGAAATATAGTGGATGACCTTAGGGCTTAGGCACTCATTTTGGCATCATAGAGGTAAGTACAACAAATACTTGTATTTTTTATGTCTTCTTTTCTTTATATTTATAATTTTGTTTCATAATTATATATTTATATTATATGTTAATATGTTATGATGATTGATGATTGAATATTGACGATTGATGATTGATGAAAATGAACTTAGTTTATTCACTTTATTGATTTGTTTTCTTGATGAATATCTTACATTGGTATGAATATGAACCTTTAGTATTTATTTAACATATGAGTAATAAGATTCAACTAGGATTTGAGCCAAATATATTAGTTTTATAAAAAAATTATACAGGAACGCTTTAGTTAATAAGGCGACGCTTTATGCCCGTCTTATCGCTAAGGCGCTCCGAAAGACCCTCAAAAGCCTCCGTTGCCTTACTGCCTTAAAAACTATGAACTTGGGGGCATTTGGTAACATCCTTGTATCTTGTCATCTGATATTGCCTCTCCATGTAGCCATGCGATCTCTCTACTTCCACCTCTAGCATCAGACATTGTGCCCCAACTTTAAACACTATCACATAAAAGAATGCATACATTATAAGCTATTCAACATCATATAGCTATTACATATTATTCCCCTACCTCTTATAATTTTTTCTTGGTTTGTTTTAATTAATTTTTTTTAATATTATAATTAAAAAATTATAATATGGTGAAAATAGAAAGGGTAATTTACAGCGCCACCCCCTAGAGAATGCCACTATTAGAGAAACACCCCCTCTGTAATACCAAATTATACTCAGACCCCCTTCCGTCAGTCGCTGTTACGGAAGATACCTTATATGCTGATGTTAGCTATTATATATTTTTTTAAATACCAAAATGCCCTTGTAAAAGGTGAAGTACCTAATATACCCATCTGATAAGTCCCCATCCCCAAATCGATACCTAAATATACCTTCACGTTCAGAGCATCGGCGATCACTCTTCGTGAAGAGCAACGGCAACGGCGAATGGAAACCCTAATCCGATGCAGTCATGGTGGGAAGCTATTTCCAAGGCTCGATCAACCATCCATGCCTTATCTTCGATCCTCCCTTTCTTCACGTCTCTCTCCTCTCTCGCAGACTCAGACCACCTTGCTTGATCTCCTCGAGTCCCATGAAGCCCACATGGCCATCTCCTCTTCTCTTTCCTACTCCTCATTCGGGTCCGGTGATGACCCTCTCTGTTAATGGCTTTACGAGACCCTCCAGTCTTCTGATCTCGAGCTGCGCCTCATCGTCCTCGGCTTCATTCCTCTCATTGTAGGAATCTATCTCTCTCGCGTCGTATATACGGTTTTTGACAATCCAACTCCATCTCTTGCAGGCTTCAAAGCTGTTCTCTTAGCACTCTGCGCTTCCGAAACCAAAGACTGTGGCAGAAAACCTATATTGATCTCAATTCCAGATCTCTCATAGCCGTCATTGTACCACGCATCACTGAGCTAGCCTGCCTATCGGGCCACCGTCACGTTACAAAATACACAGATTACAAAATCCATTATATGGAGGTGGGTAAGCACTCATTCACTCTAAATTATTTATTTAAAAAAGAAGAAACAATAGAAAAAATATCTTGCTCTGTTCAAGTGAACTCTTCATCTGGTAGGATTTATGACTTCTCCGTGTCTTCTTTTCATTCATCCTCCCATCGGGGTTCTCTGTCTGCCTCTCGAACCACAGATCGTCGTCAAGTCGACGAAACGGGCTTGTATAGTTGCCATCACTCTTGATTGCTATTTCAAGCAAATCTCTCAGATGCCTAGTTGGTCTAAACTCGACTTGTGTTAGTTTGCTCCTGCAAGAGGGAACTTGACGGCAATGCTGAAGGCGAGTGCCATGCAGATGAGAATTTTGCGAGGGTTAGGGTTGCAGATGAGGACGAAGAGGAGGGGAGGGTTAGGGTTGTAGATGAGAACGAAGAGGAGGGAAACAATCTGATTCGGGATGGCAGGGGGTCTGAGGGTATAACAATCATTTTACTTCCTTACTTAACAGTGACTGACGGTAGGGAGTCTTAGTAAAATTTAGTATTACAAAGGGGGTTTTTCTCTAATAGTGACATTCTCTAGGGGGTGGCGCTATAAATTTCCCAACCGGAAATATCATTTTCATTTTAAAATACACTAACAATACTTTCATCACTTCAATGTAATCTTCAAATTAAAACAGAAATTTTTTCCTATTTGTTTTTTGAATATTCTGTAATTATTTAATATATTTTTTATAATTCAGAAATTTAATTAATTGTTTAATTAACTGAAAAACTAAAATGACACCGTGAGGCACTGAGGCCATAGAATGGCCAACGATGACCAACTTATATGAACATGACTAAAAAATTGAGTAATAAATAAAAATTTTATTCATTTTTTTGACAAGAAAATCATTTTTTAAACAGAAATATAAAATTTTAATTTTAAAACATAAAAATATATTTTCCTTCTGGTTCCATAGATTAGTGTAATATGTATAACATATCAAAAGAACATTGTAAACGAACAACTATTGATAATGTTTTCACAGAAAAAGTGGGTTTGAGAAATTTTTTTTTTACTTAAAAATTGTTCTTGAGAAGAAAAGAATTTCCATATGTCGATAAGGAAGTGATAATCTCCAATCTTTAAGCTCCAATCTAGTGAAATGATATTTGGCAAGCAAAACCACCAAAATCCGAAGTACAAGGGGTTTTCTCTTTAAAGTATGGCGAGAGAGTTTTGAGTTGAGTCAATATATGGGCTTTTATATGCATGGTTTGGTCTGGTTCAGTCGAAACCGAGTCGAGTCGAGAGATCTCGGTTGAGATTATGTCCAATTTTTGTATCACCTCTAGTCTCGTCCCTCCATTCCCAAAAAAACGAGACAATAACGAGATCTCAGTGAGATCTTCAACCATGCTTCTATAAGGTCCGGATTCAGCCCTAGTCTATGGCTACATTGATACTTGGGTTTAAATTGTATGCTGAAAGTTGACATGTCTATGGCTATATTGATACTTGGGTTCAAGTAGTATGCTGGAAATTGACATGTAGACATTGCCAATGTAAACATTAATACATAATATAGTAAGGTAATCTAAATATAAAAGAATGTAATGCCTATGGCTTACCAGCCTTATGCAGTGGATGCATTAGTTGGAGCTCCCATCAGTCTTGTATTATCTTCAAGAATTTCTTGTTGGCGCACATGGATTTGCAGGGTCGACATGTCTTTCAGCACAGCCACAGCTGCATACAGGCTTGGCATGGTGGCTTGAAAGCAGAATCCACCATCTTTAATCCTTAGATAACTGGTGTCAAAATTTTCACCACTTTACTCAATTGTTGCCAAAACCTCAGATGAAATCGATTCCTTTGCTGCCTTACCACCATGAAATCCTGATTTCCTCCACCCAAACCACTCCTCAATGGCAAACATAGATCTAAGCCTGACCTTCTTCAACTCAAAACTCTTAAGTTTAGTGGCAAATCTTGTGAGATCGGGCTTGACCAAGTCCCCCCTCACACTTCTCCCTCAGAAGGTTCAGTGAAAACCCATGGTTATATACAAAGGTTCTCACCTGCGTTGCTCTCTTAACCACAATCTGCACCGTTTTAAGCTTCCCCATGTCCTTCAAAATCAAATCGATATAGTCTGCTTCAAAAGGGGTCCAAGAGAGTTGATATTTACTGTTAATTCATCAAAATTCTGATCGGCCTTCTTGTAGTTGCTTCCGTTGTTTGTCATAATTTGGACAACATTCTCTATGCCAACCTCTTGCTCTACCTCCTTCAACTACTTGTAGATGTATTTTGCATTATTTTTATCCTTGGATGCATCAACAAATTTCAGAAAAACTGTCCTCCCATCACAAAAAACCATAAAGTTATTGGACTTTCTCGTTGGCCTTCTCCAACCATCATACATTATAGTGATCCCTGTAGCTCTCCCACATTACCCTCAACTCATTTATATACTCCTTTAGCTCTTGTTTTTGCTTCGGCAAATACACATTCATCATCTCCTATGCAGTGGGCCCCTTTATTCCTAGGCAAGACTCAACAACTACATCAAACATCATCTGGTAATAGGGGCATGTAATGGTGTTTGCTGAGATGTTGTGGCCTGTGGAATAACATCCACTTTGACACAGTTTCCCCAACATAATACTTCATATTACCCCACATCCCCTTTATTTTACGTTGCTTGCTACATTTTTTCCTTTACCTGCCGGGATCCTATTGTGGTATAGGGTCCACTGGTGGTGGTATTATTGGAGTTGGAGGTGGAGGTGGAGGGTGGGGAACCCTCGTACTCGGTGTTCTCCTAAATGATAACCCATGGTACCTCATCCTTTGTGTATGTGAAGATCCATTTCCACCTGCTCTAGACGGACCAGCTGCTCCTCTACTATCTCTACGCCTATCCTTCTCATAAAAAGTGCCTTTGCTCATTGTTTATGCTCGCAAAAAATCCCTACCCTCTGCCTCAGTCTGTATATCATTAGGCACATATGAATGGTCATCAATGTCATCATCACTACCATCATTATGATGATGGGGAGCATTAAGTGCCTCCGCAAGCTCTACCCTCACCTTCTCCTTGCCTTCTTCCCTTTTACTCTCTCCCCTTATGTCTGTTGCTATGGCCCTAGCAATCTCCTCAGGTACCTCAGTGCATGTTGCCACATATTTGCAATTCCCAGCCAAATGTTGTGCAAGTCTAAGGGCCCCACCACCCATAATCCTTTTGTGACAATAGTTGCACTCTGTTTTCTTCATCACTTTAATTGGTACTTTGTGCTTCTATGCAATCTCTCCATTGTCACCACTCCTATCACTTCTCCTACCTCCTCTCCTCCCGCCCTCCTCATTACCTCTTTTGTCAGCCATTATATATCACCACCAAAATCCTGCATAAAGAAAAGAAGTTATTATTAACTTAGGCACATCATAGAAGACCACTAAAACAGCATTGTTGCTACTTATTATTTTTCCCCAAACCCTTATATTTTTTTCTTACTTAAAAATAAATTTTCATAATTATTTTTCAATAATATATTGGCCTAATACAACAAAATCAAATATAGTATAACATAACATAACAAGCATTATATCCGCTCCAAACCAATTTGAAATTACTTTCATATTTTTCAAATCAAAATAAAATTTTTTCCTTATTTTCCCTAATTTTTTGAAAAATAATATTTAAAAAAAAAATAATAATTATATGCCAATGGTGATTGATGACCACTTAACATAGTGTAGCATGGAAACTAGCCCAAGAAGAAATAGTAGTGGAGAGAGGATGGTGATCACCTAGTCGTGATTTGATCTCTCTCTCTCTCTCTCTCTCTCTCTCTCTCTAGAGGCCAATTGGATTGATACTCTAAGTAATACATCCATAATAGGCTTTCCCAAAATCAGATCGTCTCAATTATTTTATACTTAGGGCCACAACTAACAAATTATTAAAATTTACTAAACTAATGATAAATTAGAAAGATCACCAAAACAAATGCCACCACAGAAGCGGTAGCAATGGTAGTAGAGATCAATCGTCCTTTGCCTGCACAAAAACTACAAGCCGCCACCACGTGACCATTGTGATCACCTAGGTTCAAGGTATCGGGTTTCGACCCTTAGGGAGGACCGAAATTTCGGTCAGATTCTGGGAAATTTCGAGGAAACGAGAGAAATTTTCCCGGTTGGGTTTCGACCCCCCAAAATGTGTTTTTTTGCCTGAATTTTTGTGTACGCCCTATTTTAGACATTTCTATCACAATCACATAATTAGTTTCATGGAAAAAACACCTAAAGTCATACTTGTGATGGTGTGAACCAAAGTTTGCTAATGTAAGTTAAGTCGTTGACTGAAACTATACTACATAGTCTAAATTATATATAGTCTACAATCTACATATGTACATAATTGTGAAGTACATGAATAAAAGTTTAAAACAAAAAAAACATAATGCAAATGATCCAAAATAAATAATAATATTACATAATTGTGAGTTATCTCTCAAGTCTCAGCACTCAACACTCAATTCCAAGTAGAGTATCTAGGCGGTTCCAATCCACGAGCTGCGTACCATTGCAGATGTAGCTGCTTTGAATACACCACATGTGAGTCTCATGACATGTTTTAGGGTCCAATTGTTTTGGTAGTCCGTCACTGCCCATCTATAAGATGCATCGTCAACATCAGCTAGGTATCGCAGTCTAGGGAATGGCTCAGTCACAGTGATAGGATGTGATGTAGCACATAAGGTTGGAGTTTGCAAGATCCAAGCTTAGATTGAAGTTTTTTGGGCAAAAGGAGAAATCTTGAGTGTTTTCCCAAGTTTCCCACTTCACAGAGAAGAAAATATGGGGGGAGGGTCAAAATTTTAAAATGAGAACACTTAATTTCCCATTTAAGCATATTTTATAAAGGCTGGTTCAATCCAAAGGGTCAAACCCATTGGTCCACTCAAAATTTCCCACATTTCTACCGAAATGTGGGAATTTCGATCGATACTTGTTGAAACTAGTGACTTTTACAGGTCATAGGCTATATGGTATCAGAGTCATGGGATACCATCGAAATGTGGAAATTTCGATGACATCGCTCGAGTTCTTGAACCATGGTGATCACATATATAAACAAGAAGTTCCAAACTTCCAATGCAAACATTTATGGTTTTTTCGACAAAATGTGGGGTACAATTATTATAGCTCTATGTGTAAAACTCTGGTCCCTTTCTGTTCTCTCACACCAGGAGTAGAAGTTTTGATTGTGAAGGGAGTGGGTGGTCCGAGACTCCTAGTGGAGACACACACACACAGAGCAAACGTTTTGATTGTGAAGGGAGTGGGTGGTTCGAGACTCCTAGTGGAGGTGCATTACAACCGCAAAATGGGAACTGGGAAAGGGAAATGAAGAGGGAAAATGGAGAGGGTTAGTGCTTTAGGGGCTTAGGGCATTTTGGCATTAGGCCTTGTTTTACTCTTTAGAGTTTGTGGTTAGAATAGGAGTTTGAATTAGGTTCTAAAGGGTTGGGCTTAAGTGGGCTTTCAATTTTGTATATGTTACACATTGTAACTTGATCTATGACTTCACGGAGCTGTATTTCATTTTCTATTTTTAAAATTTGTTTTAAATTTTCTGGGAAAAATTGTTTTTCTTGCAACAAAATTATAAACAAATAGGTTAATACTTAGTGTTTGGAGGTCAAATTTTTGTATGTTGGGCACTGTTGGTTGATCTACTCCCTCATGGAGTCCCTTTTTTTTTTCTTGTTTGAAAAATTAATTATTTAATTTATGGATTTAAAAATTTATTTTAAAAAATTATAAAAACAGACAAATAGGGGAAATTTATTTTAATTCCCACACATGCAGGCTACTTGAGAGGCCCGCATAGCGAATTCATGCCACCAGTTGAAGAGGATTGGCATGGAGTCCATGGACGTTGATTTTACGAGCTTGGGTGACAATGGCATGAACCATCATATGGCACGAGGAGCACCGGTTCTGACTATACTGGGTATTGTCTTTTAGGCAGTTTAGCTCTTCATCATCCTTTCCCTCTGAGTATGGGGGCCAGTCACACATTGCAATTGCAGATTTTGTGGATGACATCTTCTCGTTCCTTAACCCCCAGCCATACATGCTTGTGTCAGTTCCACAGTCACCATACATGCCATTGACAGTTCCACAGGAACTATCCAGTAGCAGTGTCTTTCGATTGAGTTCCGTATGGTTCAGATATCCATACCTCAGGTTAGGGTATTTCCAGTATGTCGATGATCCCATTTATAGGGCTGTTGTGGAGGACTTCAAGTGTTTCTTTCAACTTACTATGACATGGCCAGCTTTTGTGCAACATTCGGAGGATAACTTGGTTTGGCATCAACAACGACATTTTAGTAGTTATGAGTCTTCCTGAAATTCATTTTAGTTCTAGGAATCTAGAATGGGCATAGGGGTGGCTTAGTGCTTGTGTTGTACTATTGTTGATTCTGATATATGTGACTCTTTGTAACAAACATGTATGATGCTTGATTTATCAAATGATTTATATTTTGATGTCTATTCATTCCTAATACATATTTAAATTATTTTACTTCAATTATATGGGTTCTAGTACTAAACATTGTGTGGGATAAAGGGTGTGAAGTCAAACTACCATTTTGGGTGTATTTTTTTAATCAAAGGGTTCCATTATGTTTAGAGGACTAAAATAGGGTGTCCTAGAAGTTTAATGACCTAATTTGGCCATTTAGCCCCATGAACCAGCCATCGAATCTTTAAAAAAATATATAGGTTTCGACTGAAATTTCAAGCCTAATCGAAACCAAGTTTGAAACTGAAACCTAATACCATGCATTCAAGAGAGTGTAAGCTTGTGCGCGGTACCGGCCCTCTTTATGCCAAAAGGATGCTTGATGGGTTGGTAGCATGTGTATCTTGACATTCGAGCTATCAACAAAATCATAGTGAAATGCATGTTTCGAATTCCTTGACTTGATGATAAACTTGACGTACTATTCGGCACAAAGATCTTCTTGAAAATCGATCTGAAGAGTGGATATCACCAGATCCACATTCGTCATGAATGGAAGACAACATTCAAAACAAAAAATGATTTCTTTGAATGGAAGGTTATGCCATTTGGACTCACCAATGCCCTTAGTATTCTTATGATGGTGATTACACAGGCACCATGCTCCATCGGTAAGTTTCTTATTCTCTACTTTGATGATATCCTGATATACTACAAGGATATGTCTGATCACCTTGAACATTTGTGACATGTGATGTAACTACCATAGACCCTCCGCGAAGAGGGGGGTAAGGTTGAGTACATTATGACCCCCTAGACCCCACAGTGGCAGGAGCCTTGTGCACTGGGTACCCCCTTTTGATTTGAGTACTACAGAGTGGGAAAATGCTGCCCAAGGTGATTTTCCTTGGTTTTATAGTATCATCAAAGGGTCTCAAATCTGATCTGAAGAAGGTTTGAAGCATTATTGTTTGGCCTACTCTGCAGACACTTACAAAGATGTGCAATTTCATGGTTTGCATCTTTCTATAGATTCTTCATCATAGGTTTAGGCTTTTAGCTTCATTGTGGAACCTATCACTGAATGCATTAAAGGCATGGCAAATTCAAATGGATACCTATAGCCACCAAAGCCTTATCTCTTATTGAGTGGCGAATGACAAAGGGACCAGTTCTACAACTTCCGGATTTTGGTAGGGTGTTTGAGGTGGCTACAGATGCTTCTCACATCAGCCTTGGCGGTGTCTTAAGCAGTGAGGTCATCCTATAGCCTTTTACAGTGAGAAACTGAATGACACAAAGAAGCGTTACTCTACTTCTACATTACCTGATTGGAAAAGAATTCATCTTGTTTACCGACCATGAAGCACTGAAGCAACTCTCAGAAATCAATCAGCCAGAGACACACTGTTTGAGATTTTAAATGTAACAGCAAGCGTACGGATTAGTGTAGTTAAGGGTGAACTCAGAGAGAGCAGCCACTTTATTTTTTTTTCTTTTAATAATGCGAAAGTGAACCTATTAATGGTTATGATTTAATTCTAACTACCGTCCTAAACATATGTATCTAAAATAACGTCCTAACCATTCGTCATCTAAGAATTTAAGGACGCAAGCCACGCAATTAAAAAAAAAATAAAGGAAAAAAATGTTGAAATAAAATTAAAGTAAAAGAAAGGGGAGAAAGCTAGAGAGAGACTCACAAGTAGGTTTCTCTACTTAGCCTGAGGGATGCATCATAATATGAGCTTCCCTACTTGACCAGAGAGTCACTCTTACAAGGGTTACTCTACTTGGCTTTAGGGAAAGGAAGACAATTAAAATAAAAGCAATAAATTGATGGTTCTATGGCTAGGAGGGGCAAAGCCAACACATACACTAGCCATGAACCTTGGGGGAAAGGGATAGCAATAATGTAACGACTGAAATTAAAATCCTAAATTAAGAAAGAAAGGGTAGTCAGAAGAAGGAATGAGAGGGGGAAGAGAATACTATTGAAGGAGCCTACTTACTTGAACTTCAACCCTTGAACTTGAAAGCTTAGATGATTTGAGATACTACCAGTACTAAAAACCAGATCTGGAATAAACCAAATCTGAAATTTTTAGTACTAGAGAAAACAAATCTTGAAACAAAAAAAACTGAACTTGAAAAAAAAGATGCTCCACGGCTTGTGATCTTGTCACCTAGATCTAAGCCTAGAGTTATAACTTTAAAAATTACAACTCATTTGCATAAATCATAAACATAAAAGGCTGAATAAGAATAAAAGAGTAATTGCATTAATTGACATAAAAAAAAACTATTACAAAAGTGATTAAAGCAAAAATAGAGAAGAACTAAAACTAAAGAGTAAGAGAGGGAGAGAGAAGAAAACTAAGCATAAACTAGAAAATAAACTAAGAGGAATAATAAAAAAGGAGGGGGGAGGAAGGGGCTTTTATAGGGTTTTTTTCTTGCCTCCCTTGTACAAGTCTTCTTTAAGAAAAGAAAGAAAATAAAATAAAATTAAATCTTGGTAAAAATCCTCATTCTCTGAGATGTTGTGTGAGGAAAGAGAGAATCTGTTTCCAAAATTAACAAATTCTATTCTTTCTTTACAATATTCACCAATATCTTGCAATCTTGATTAAATCAGAAAGGAATCTCTGCATAGCATCTTCAGGATCTTGTGAGGTGGCAAGGAGAGAAAATAATCTTCAGGATTTTGTAGCGGAGAGGATGTGGTACCAATGAGTGGGTCACACTTTCTCTTGTAAACTTGGAAACTAAAAAAAACAAGAAAAATAAAAGTAGTACTATCCAAAGTGGGGCAAAATATACACTTATATCCCTAAGATTTTACACATTATTGTGCTCATCACACACCAAGTGGATGGCTTACTTGTATGAAGTCGTTTTTGCTTTGAAATACAAGGCAGGTAAAGAAAATAATTGTGGCTGACGCGTTGAGCAGAAAAGTGTTAAAAGTTGCACATTTTCAGCACATGCCATGAGTATTGATCATATCAAGACTAAGTACCTTACTGACCGGAACTTCTCTGTTATTTATCAGAAATTACAGCAAGGAGACTGAGATCCTAAATATTCACTTCATGATGACTTTCTCTTCATGAGTACTCGATTGTGCATCCGTGTTACATCTCTAAGACATCACTTTATATGGGAACTACACGGAGGAGGATTAATAGGACATTTGGACGTGATAAAACAAACCCTCCTCTAGGTGATTGACTGCTACTATTGGCTGTCTTTAAAGGGATGTTAAGCATGTACTTAAAGCAGTGCCCCGTGTGTTAGCTCGCGAAAGGAACGAAGCTGAATACTGATTTATATTCCCCGCTGCCCGTTTGTCACACACCATGGACTCACATCAGCATGGACCTCATGCTTGGCCTGACCATTATTCGGGAAAAGCACGACTCAATATTTGTGTTGGTCGATAGGTTTTCCAAGATGACACATTTCATTCCATGTCGGACAACCTTTGATGCCAGTCATATTGCAGCTCTCTTTTCGAAGAGGTTGTACGTATATATGGATTGCTAGAGTCTATCGTTTCGGGTCGAGATGTTTAATTTATAAGTTATTTCCGTAAGACATTGTGGATGAAGAGAAATTCTAGGTTGCAATACTCTATTGACTTACATCCATAAATAGATAGTTAGACAAAGGTTATCAATTAAAGTTTGGGTAATCTCTTACCCTATCTTGTGAGGGATTATGAGAAGTCCTGGCCGTCTATGCTTCACATAGCCGAGTTTTCGTATAATAGCTTGACTAATTGTACTACGGGTCCTACTTCATTCACGATCATACTCAGAGTCATGGTTCAAAATTTCGACTGATTTGATCGAAATTTTGACTGTATTGAGCCAATCCGAGTTGAAATTACATGGTACTTTATAAAAGTCCAAGGTTTCGACTGGTTTCAAGTGGTATCGATAAATTTCGACCATTCTGAAGGATATTTCCCAGAAATCAACTAGAGTACCCATAGAATGATTTGTTTCGTGGGAATGAAGCTAATTTTCACACATTTTGACCTACATCTCCCATATTTTGATTGTTTCTCTTGGGAGAGGATTGAATAAAAAATATAATAATAAAATAAAATTTCTCTCTACTATATTTGATTTTAGTTACATATTTTGCACACTCAAAGGAGATTTACATAAAGAAGATTACTTGGAGCAAAAAAGTGAACCCCATTTTCCCCAAAATTCTTTTTTTTTTCTTTTTCTTGTATGATGTAGTTGTATGCATAGTAAAATGCTTTCAATTTTTATATGTTAGTTAGAATGACATATGGTGTAGACTATGGTGTTGGAATCGTTTATTTTAATCATGAATTTCCATTTCCAGTATGTAGCTTGTATGTAGACTTAGGCTAGTGTACAACTTCACTCAGCGTACGTTAGCAAACTTGGGTCAACACCACAAGTAACATTTTTTTTTTTTTCGTGAAACTAATTATGGAATATGTTAGAATTGTAAAATATAGGATGTACACAAAAAAATAGGAAAAAAAAAAAAAAACCATTTGGCGGTCACAGCCATGGTTTCCACCAAGCCTAGGGAAAATCCATTGTTTCGTCGAAATGATGGAAATATCGGTTTTGACCCAGGTCGAAACCCGATATTTAGAACCTTGCTCGGAGTTCAACCAAAGGCTGATTGACTTAGGTCCCCTCCTTTCTCATGCTTTTGTTAGTATTAAGGCGGATGAGTCAATCCGACATATCACTAAGGTACTAATTTATGTATGCTGATGCATTGCTCTGAATAATGATATATATATATATATATTATTTCGAGTTCAAATCTGGAGGTATGGTGATGTTATGAATCACTCTGGAAAGGTTTGCATCTGGCACAATCCACAAGTTGCATCCACGGAGATGGGTCCTTGCAAAGTACTGACTTATGTTCTATAACTACCACCAGATATGACCATCAGCAATGTCTTTAATGTGGCAGATTTGAATCTTTATCTGAGTCACCATTTAGATGAGGGTGGCACTTAGCATTCTCTTTGGTTACCATAGTTCATTACACCACTGAAGGATGCGATTGAAGATGTCATTGATGATAGTGATACTATGGTACAGAATGGTGGTAGCTATCATATTTTTCTTGTCAAATGGAAGGTGTGATTGCAAACTGATTGCAAATGGATCCATGGGGACAATTCTAGCGACTCAACCTGGATCTCTATGAGCAATACATGTCACTTTTATATTCGTCAAGGATGAATGCTTTCAAGCTGGGGAGAGTTGATGCAGTGGAGTTTAAAACCTACTCCCGCAGGAGAGGCAAATATGCCTTAAGATGCCCTTTTTATATGATTTCCAAACAGGCCTTAGTAGCCTATTTAGGTGAATAGCAGCTGGGTCCACCAGCCATGTCCTATTAGCTATGCAAACAGTTTTCAGTTTCCTACTTGTAAGAGCCAAGGCTCCCACGATTTTATGAATATAGAGCGTTTATTGTGTTCTCCAATGGAATACTGTGAGATTCAGTTTAGGATGGGAAACCCTTGGGAACGGTAAGATTTTGGTTCGGGTGTCTGGTGGGAAGCAGTTGGTTATGTTGCTACTCTTCTATATTCTGTTTTTCCTGCAAGTAAGTTACTGTTTTAATTTTTCTATCAGTTGACATTGCTGTCCTCTGTGAATGAATCTCTGGTTTGAGTGATTCAATCTTCAATACTTAATTCGTAAGCCCTTGCTTTATATCAGAGTTGCTACTGTTATTCCCAGCGGATGCTCTGTTTTGGAGCTTCTTTTCTTACAAAACTGAGACCCCACCTGAGGAGAATCTAACCTTCAGATTAAGGAGAACTTTTGGGATATCCAAGGCCTCCCTAAAAGAGATATTCAACCGGGGCCTGGTGTAGATCATGTCTGCTGATCTGAGATATAAAAAATCTCCCAAATCTGCCCCTTTGTTTTCCAGATTTGCTTCTTTGACTTGTGACTTCAATCCGACGATTAGAACACTGCAGTATTTTGGTTTTGTGTTGGTCTATTGGTTTGTGAAATGTGGTCAAAATCTGACTTTCATCAGAAAAAGGTTGACTTTGACCATACTGTTACTTAAATTCTGTCTTCAGCTTTACTAGTGATCTTGTTACTGGGGTGTGTAATTCTGAACATAGGGTTCATCCTATCTACTACTCCCACCACAAACAAATGCTCTAGTGTAGAAAATATATCCCATCCTAGTAAATTCTTGAGAGACCTGAATAGTGGGGATTGGGAATGATACTTAGCAGTAGAGGTTTTATGAGGGAATAATTTTACTGATCCATAATTCTAGTGATGCAAGGTTGAGTAATGTTGATATAAATTATTTTACCCAATGGCATCTCTTAGATTCTCATCTATCTTTAAACGAAGGAAGCTTAGGTTTTCTAGAGATGATTTTGAAATCTGTCCAGTTTGGTCTTCAATCTTCTTATAGAATTTCCTAGATATTTTTTCTTTCCCTGTTTTCGCGGCCTTAAATTTCACTGATGTTAATTGTTACAGAAATTGGATTTATTATCATAGATTTCAACAAGAGGAGTAATTCTTTTGGTCTGTGCCACTCCTTGGTGCAGTGTGACAAAATCTCTTTTGGTTCACTTTCTTCACAACTTTGCATGAAGATATAAAATTTCTCAGAAATAAGTTTTGAACTCTGTAGCTCTTATAGAATACAGTGTGAGGTTCCATTTTAGATGCATAGAAGCAGAATTCAAGAGTAAATTTAGGTTGATAGGGTTTTTCAACAGGAAAAACAAAGGAGTTGACTTTTCTAGATGTAGGAGAAAATTCTATTAATTGGAGTTTCACAAGGCCCATGTTTGTATGCAGAAACTTATGTTAGGGTTCTAATTGGATTGAACTGGATCTAAAGAAAAATGTTAAACAGTTAAAGTAATATAAAATTAGGCATCTAAGTTCAAAGATTATGAAATTTAGATTGGAGTCGGTGTCTGATGTACGTCAATTGGGTTTTGTGAAAAATAGAAGAAAGAACCAGCAGTCAGTGGTCGCAATCTACCCAAGGATGGGTCCTAGGTTGGTCCAGTCAGCCACAATGATATTGGTGGCCTATTTTTGTCTCTACCGATTTGAAGATGGAGGCCAAATTTTGTCTTATTCTACAGCTTGTTCAGCGAGGAAGAATCACTATCGTTTTCAGCCTTAGTGGAGAATCGATCAGTCTTCTAGAAGCATCAATTTGTTTCCAGAATTACTGCCGTGCCCAGCAAGATAGACAGCAACTTGCTTCTAGAACACCATCAAGGCATCAATTCTTCTCTTTGAATCTCTTTAAATAGTATAGCCTCTATTGGACCCCTTTGGCTTTCTAGGGTTCCAAAAGAGACTGAAAGAATGAGTAGGAAAAACCTTGGTTGACTCTCAAACCCCTTAAGCTTTGATACCAAGTTGGAAGTTTGGATATTAGGATTAGAGAGGAGGAAGATGAAGAGAAGAGAGGTAGGAAGTAGAGGGAGAGAAGTTGGGAGAAGAGAGTAATGGAAGAATGCAAAACGTGAGTGGGCTGATTGCTTTCCTCACCTATATTAGCTTTAAGATAATATCTTGGGGAAATTACATATGGCCCCTATGGAGGTAAAAGATGAAAAAAAGGAAAAATACAACTTAAGACACCTTAATATAAGGGCAGTTCCTAAAGTACCCTTATTACATAAACTCCAACAATAACAACTAGGAGACTCGAACTTGAGACCTTCTAGTGAGTATGGGCTTAGTGCACCACAACTTCACCAACTGTGCTAGGCTGTTAAATTTCCTTTTTGCTATTTGTTTCCTTTTTTTTTTTTTTTTCTCCCTTGAGCCTTTGGTTTAGCCTATTTAAAACCAACCATTGTAAGGTTTTGGAGACAAGTTGAGTAAATGATATTTGATGTTTTCTTCATGGCTGAAAGATTCAGTTGAGGGGTTGGTTGCCTAAACTTTGAGAAGGTGAGGCCTAATCCTGTCTATCTTCTTCTTTCCCCTTTCTCCCCTTCCATTGATTCTTTTTTTCTATTATTTCCGAAGTAATTGTAGTCCTAGTTGAGACCAGCTGAAGCCAGTGTGAAGACCAACCATCAGGCTTGACTATTGCTGATTAGTTCATACCAGCGGCAGCCATTTTAGGGTATTTTTCTCCTCTGTATCTTCAAGATCTTACAGCCCTTGCAAGTCATCTTTTGAAGGATCAATAAGGACTCCAAGAAGAACCTTTGACCTTGTCTGTTTGGCCAACAGAGGTCTATTTTCCAAGTTCTTGAAAGTTTCCTTTTTCATGACCTAATCAAGAACTTTCAGATCTCAGTTCTCTGTCATTGATTCAGGCCCATAATTTTTTTGGGGTTAATTGGGAACATCATTATCTACACTCGATCCACTTTGCAGCCTCATCAGTGGTCTAGTTTGTCAGTAATTGATTTTCTCTTATTTGACCTAATTGTCTTCAAGAACAGGTACTGTTTTCCTGTCTTGAGTTTCAACGCATTGTTTAGGTCTTATCCTAGATTTCAGTGATTGTTCTTGGGTCTTATTATTTCTGGGTAACTGGGTTATACTTTTTAAATCATTATTGGTTTATTTTAGCCTCTAATGTCCTAGCTGACAACTTGTTGGCTTACTTGGCCTAGTTGATAAGTAGATTGTCTAGTTTGTTTGTGTTGGAGTTTGGTAACATATTTGGGGTTCGGTACACCTGTAACCAGCCTTACATTTATCGGTATCAGAGCTATGGCTGAGGATGAAAGCTCCAACCATCCCCGATCAACTCCCCAAGTCCTACTGATGCTCTTGCCATAGCTGTGCAACAATTGACAGAGAAGATGGTAACCATGGAACGTGAGTTCAGAGAATTTTCCGGAAAGTCAAGAGGGCAGCAACCTACTATGAACCATGCCCTTCGACCTCCTCTTCGACCAGCCTGAAGGATGACAAGAACAGACCGTTATGACAATAATGAAGAAGATCATGATAGTAACTATCGGCACCAAGATGAGAAGCACAAGGTGAAGCTAGGATTAAAAGAATACAATGAGAAGCATGATCCTATTATTTTCCATGATAAGCTGAATGCATTGGATGATTATTTTAAATGGTTCACAATGATCGAGGAGCGAATGGTGCAGCTGGCTAGTACAAAGCTCACCGGGGGAACTAAAGATTGGTGGCATACGCATGGAGGTAGATTGATATGTTGTTGAATGCAATGTACCACATTGGAGGAGATGAAGGAGATTCTAAAAGAGAAGTATCTACCCCTTCCTATCGTCAAAGATTTAAAGATCAGCACAACACCATATGCCAAGCTACTATGACCGTTAAAGAGTATGTCAATGCATGCCATTTAATGAAGCTGTCTTGGAACATGGTACTTGAACCACACTACATTCCACCAAGGGGAAGTAGTACCCTTAGATTGGACCAGGTTCTAAGCTTGAGGCTGCAGAGAACCACTTAGAGGAAGAGGACCCACAGGAGAGCATCCCCAACTAGGGGGCCTTCTAGGAATAGAATGAGTTGATCCCAAACCTGAGCAAGGTCAAAGGAGGCAGGGGGACTTGGGGACCACCAGCCATCCGAAATAGTGGAGGATACCGTAGCTAATCTGTCAGATCATGCATCATATATAATCCGCTCACCAAATGTCGCAAGGAGGATCCACAACAACAAGAAGTTTTCTCAACTTAATGGGGTCAAATACATGGATCCATACAAACAAAATAGGAAAAAAGTCCAAACAAAATAGGGGGAAGGAAGAGATGAAAAAAATGAGAGATAAGAAAAGAAGGATGAGAGTAAGAGGAAAAGAGGCATAGCCGAACAAGTCAGGATAATCCCTAGATCAGCGACATGGACCTTTGCCTTCGAATAGGCTCTATACAAGGTCATACTTGGGACAAAACCGAGACTATGCATCGGGTTCCATTTTAGGCTTGCCCTTAGCTCCTTCAATCTGAATCAGATCACTCATTACTGGGGGCGTCCTTAGGCCTCCTTTGAATGTGGCCATAGCACCTCAAACGAATTTCGCAAAGCTTGTCGTTGATCAGGGAAACTCCCAAATCAGCTCTAATATGCTCATTCCTTACTTTAACCATCCTAGTTTTTTCACACATCCATCTTAACATCTTCATCTCAGCTACACATAGCTTCTCTATCTGACACTTCTTAACTATTCAACATCCCCCCATACATCATAGCTGGTTGCATAATAGTCCTGTAGAATTTTCCTTTGAGCTTTAAAGGGATACACCAGTCACACAAAACTTTGGACTCAACTCTCCACTTGTTTCTAAGGTTGCTCTCTATAGCTACAACTTAGCATTAATCCTTGCTTAAGTCTTATCCACTAAAACGAGAATGCACTTGGTTAACTTATCCATGATAAGTGCAAACAAATAAAGGCTTAAGGCCGATCCTTGATGTAACTTAATTGTAATTGGGAATTCCTTACCTTGACCTCCGGATCTCACACTAGTCACCATGCCCTTATACTTGTCCTTAATTATATCTACATATGTACTCGACACCCCTCTCTTTGCTAGGATATACCAGATTAAATCTCTAAGAACTCTGTCATATGTTTTTTCTGAGTCAATAAAGACCATGTGAGGATCCTTCTTGTGGGATCTATAACTTTCTATGAGCCTCCTTTAGTAAGTAGATAGCCTCTGTCATGAATCTGCCTGGCATAAAACCAAATTGTCTTAGAGATCTTAGTTTCTCTTCTCAGGCGGGCTTCAATAATCTTCTTTTGTTGTTTTATAGTATGAATCATTAGTTTTATGATTTTATAGTTATTGCAACTCTGAATATCCCCTTTAATTTTGTAGACTGAGACCATAATGCTTCTTCTCCAATCATTTGGCATCCTCGTTGTGTTTATAACCAGTTAAACAACTTGGATAACAAAACAACCCCACATACTCCTAGGGTTTTCCACACTTATATTGGGACTTCATCTAGGCTTGGTGTCTTGCATGCTTTCATCTTTCTTAAGACTTCTTTAACTTTCGCCACACTAACCTTTCTTACATATATATAACATGTGGCGTCTTGCTGAGTAAGGCAATCTTTCGGGTCAATCATACTTGAGCTATCTCCATTTAGTAGTGTACAAACATACTCATCCCATCTTTTCACAATGTCCTCATCTCTTACCGACACCTCTTCCATCTTCACCTTTGATTCACCTCACCTATTCAAAATCCCTACTCCTCCTTTCTCTCATTTTAGCCATCTTATATATAGCTTTTCCCCTTTCTTTTGTGTTTAGGTTAATAGATCCTCAAATTTCTTTGCCTTAGCCATTCCCATAATCTTAGTTTTGTTTCAAACATCATAATACCTCTTCTTATCTTCTGTATCTTTAGTCCTTTGCCATGTCTTAAAATAAACTTTCTTGGTCTTAATGACAGCTTGGTCCTCCTCGTCCCACCACCACGTCTCTCTAGGGGTCTGATGACTACTTGTTTGAGATTTTAAATGTAACCGCAAGCGTACGGATTAGTGTAGCTACGGGTCAAACACAGGGAGAGCAGGCACTTTGTTTTTTTACTTCTTTTAATAATGCGAAAGTGGACTGATTAATGGTTGTGATATAATTCTAATTATCGTCCTTAACATATGTATCTAAAATAACATCCTAACCATTCGTCATCTAAGAATTTAAAGACGCAAGCCACGTAATTAAAATTAAATAAATAAATAACTAAAATAAACAACCCACACAATTTAAAAAAAAAAAAACAATAAAGGAAAAAAATGCTGAAATAAAAAATAAAGTAAAAGAAAGGGGAGAAAGCTAGAGAGAGACTCACAAGTAGGTTTCTCTACTTAGTCCGAGGGATGCATCATAATATGAGCTTCCCTACTTGACCAGAGTGTCACTCTTACAAGGGTTACTCTACTTGGTTTTAGGAAAAAAGAGAAAATTAAAATAAAAGTAATAAATTGATGGTTCTATGGCTAGGAGGGGCAAAGCCAACACATACACTAGCCATGAACCTTGGGGGAAAGGGATAGCAATAATGTAACGATTGAAATTAAAATCCTAAATTAAGAAAGAAAGGGTAGTCAGAAGAGGGAATGAGAGGGGGGAGAGAAGACTATTGAGGGAGCCTACTTACATGAACTTCAACCCTTGAACTGAAAACTTGATCGATTTGAGATAGTATCAATACTAAAATCAGATTTGGAATAAACCAAATCTGAAATTTCTAGTACTAGAGAAAACAAATCTAAAGAAAAAAAAATGGAACTTGAAAGCCATGCTTCATAGCTTGTTATTGTCACCTAGAATTAAGCCTAGAACTAGAACTTGAAAATTACAACTTCAATTGCTTAAACAATAAAAATAAAAAAAACTGAATAAAAAACAAAAGTGCTTGCATTAATTTAATAAAAAGAACTTACAAAAGTGTTTAAAGCATAAACCTAGAACTAGAGCTAGAGAAAGAGAAAACTAGAGAAAGAGATAGAGCAACTAAAAAAAAAAAAAAAGAAAGAATGAAGTGTCTCCCCTCCTTTTACATGAGTTGTATTTATAGGGAATGGGGAGGTAGGGTAACAAATTTCTCTTTCCTAAAAGGGAGAAATCCACAATTGCTAGTGAGATCTTTGGAGACCAAAAGTGCTAAGGTGGAGGAGAGAGAAGAGAGAAATAAACTTGGAGAAATTTCCTATAATTTTTTTTTTGCTTATTTCCTTTTCGTTTTTTTTTTTAATTTATTTTTCTTCTTTTTCTCCCTCCAAGGGACGATTTTCCTTCTTGCTTTGTGTGATTTGGACAATCTTTTGGTGATGAGGAGAGAAGATTTGGACAAGATTTATTTCTCCATTTTTTTTCTTTTCTTTTTCTCTTCTTCCGCAGGAACCCCTTCCATGATTTTCCTTGCTTCTAATTTGATGTGAAAATCCCCTCCATGCCCTTAGTGCTTTAAGTGAGTGAAAAGTAGGAAATCTTCAACAAAATTCTCCAAAAAAAGACAACCATGAGACTCGAACTTGAGACCTCCTAGTGAGCAAGGGAATTTTGCACACCATAGCTCACCAACTACACTAGGTAGTTGTTGTTGGAGAGATATGACGTCCGATAATGCTTAAAGCCTTTAAAATATAAAACCTGCAAAAAGAAAATAAAACCCAAGGTAGCTCCATTCTAAATATATAAAATGCATGTTTTATTACCCTAGATTTCACACATAAATGTGCTCATCACTACCCTTCGCTTCCCCTAGAGCTTTTTTGCAACCTCTTAATATAAGTCATATCTCGTTCCACATCACATTGGTGTCTCGCTTAAAGTCCCACTTTCCTTGTGTTGACCACATTATTAGTAAATGTATTTAGGGGCTCACCTTTTAATTTCCACCACCTTATCTTAGGGTACATAGGTTCCCTCTTATACTTCTGTGCTCTGAGACATATATCTAGGACAACCAGTCTATGTTTAGTGGTTAGACTCTCCCTAGGGATAACCTTATAGTCCTTACAAAATGTTCTGTCTGCCCTCCTTGTTAGGAAGATATCTATTTCATTGGTATGATTCCCACTTTTGTAGGTGAGTAAGTGCTCCGCTCTTTTTACAAAGAAAGTGTTCACAATGGGAAGATCATAAGCTACCGCAAAGTCCAGGATTGAGGTCCCCAGTAGAAACGCAACCCTAAAATGATGCAGAAGATAATGGAAAAACAAGAACAAACAATGCACACAGATTTATGAGGTTCGGCAAGATTGCCTACGTCCTTGGTGAGATGAGATCCTGCTTCACTATCAATGGAGAATAGGGTTATAGTGCTCGTCCCTCACACCTCTCAGTATTGCTTACATTACAGAGAAAGAAACCCTCGCTACAAATATATAGCGAAAAAACCTTAAACCCTGTCCCGCCTATCGAGGTGCTGCACCAGTACTCCCTGGATTAAACTCTGAAGGAATACAAGAGATCGTACACTAACAATCTCCACCTTGGCTTGAACTCTGTCGAGCTTCCTGTAAAGATAACCTGTAGACGTCTTCATCCCCGTACCTCATAAGAGGTACAAACCCGCACCTATTTGGCGCGTCCCTCATCTTCAACAATGAGTAATATTAATCAAGTCCAAACAAGACTCGAACTTCTCTGTAGTAACTGGCTTGGTAAACATATCTGCAGGATTGAGATCTGTATGAATTTTTCTCAAGTGAATACTACCCTCTGACACAAGCTCCCTGATCTTGTGAAATCTCATATCAATATGCTTTGTCCTTGCATAAAACACCTGATTCTTTGCAAGATGTATGGCACTTTGACTGTCACAATGTAACATTGTACTTCCTTGCTCTAACCCCAACTCACGAACCAGTCCAGCCAACCAGACTCCTTCCTTGGCAGCCTCAACTGCTGCCATGTACTCTGCCTCTGTAGTGGACAATGCAATTGTAGATTGAAGCATTGCCCTCCATGATATAGGTCCACCAGCCAATGTAAATATATACCCTATAGTAGACCTCTTGTCTAAATCACCAACATTGTTGGAATTAACATAACCTGCTAATTCTGTGGAACTTCCCTTGCCATTGAACATAACACCTATATCTTTAGTCTTGCTTAAATATCTCAAGATCCACTTAATTGCATTCCAATGCTCATTCCCTGGATTACTCATGTATCTACTAACAACACTGACTGCATGAGATAAATCCGGCCTGTACAAACTATAGTAGACATGAGACTCCCAACAGCGCTAGCATGAGGGACCTGAGATATCCGCTCCACCTCTTCATGTGTTGTAGGGTATTCCCTTTCAAATAACTTGAAGTGGCTAGCTAATGGAGTGCTAACCGGCTTAGCCTTTTCCATATTGAAACACTCTAGCACTTTTTCAATATACCTCTTCTGAGTTACCTAAAGTTTACCTGCATTTCTATCTCTAAGGATTTCTATGCCAAGGATCTTCTTAGCAGCACCAAAATCCTTAATCTCAAATTTAGCACTCAACAAAGACTTTAAAGAGATTATATCATGTTTGTTCTTTACAGCAATGAACATATCATCAACATAAAGCATCAACAAAATAATAGAGTTATCACTTAACACTTTATAATAAACACAACTATCATACTCACTTCTTGTGTAGCCAATCTTCATCATGTGGGAATCAAAGAGCTTGTACCACTACCTAGGAGATTGCTTAAGAGCATAAAGCGACCTCTTAAGCGGATAAACATGATCTTCCTTTCCCTGCACCTTGAAACCTTCAGACTGCTCCATGTAAATCTGTTCCTTCAAGTCACCATGAAGAAATGCAGTCTTCACATCAAGCTGTTCAAGTTCTAAATCATACATGGCCACCAAAGCAAGTATTACCCTGATTGATGTATGTTTCACCACTAGAGAGAATATTTCATTGTAGTCTATCCCCTCCTTCTGTGCATAGCCCTTGGCTACAAGTCTGGCCTTATACCTTTTATGCTTATTCTCAGATACTACCTCTTTCTTATGAAAGACCCATTTACACCCAATGATTTTTCTTCCTTTGGGTTTTTCCACAATCTCCCAAGTTTTGTTCTTCTGCAGAGACTCCATTTCCTCCGTCATAGTTGCCATCCATTTATCATGTTGTGCATCACTCAAAGCATCATGGTATGAAGATGGATCACCTGTACCTACAGTGAGGGCATAGGCAACCATGTCCTCAAACTCGTATCTCACATATGCTTTGTAAATACGCTTCCCTTTATCCTTTGCTACAGTATAGGGAACTTCTACTGCTTCCTGTTGTCCTGGTAAGTCACTGGATGACTCATTTTCTCTTGTTGTTTCTGACTCACCTAACTCCACCTGCATAGTAGAACCTTATTTATTTTCACCAACTGTTTGTGAATTGCATTTTGACTTCACCATATGAGACTCATCAAGCACAATGTTCGTGCTAACCACAACTTTCTGTGAACTTGGATCCCACAACTTGAATCCCTTTACGCCTTTCTTAAAACCAAGAAAGATGCACTGCTTAGACTTTGAGTCTAACTTGGAATGTTGCTCACTCAACATGTGCATAGGCTGAACAACCAAATATTTTTAGATTAGAATAATCTACTAGTTTTCCTGTTCATACCTCTTAGGGAATTTTACAATCAATCGCCTTTGATGGAGACCTGTTGATGAGGAAACATGCCATATTCACTGCTTCTGCCCAAAATCTCTTGCTCAACCCTGCATTTAGTCTCATTCTCTGAGCTCTTTCTAGAAGTGTTCTGTTCATCCTTTCAGCTACACTTTTTGCTGTGGTGTCTTTGGGAAGTGACGTGTAATCCCTTTAGCTCTACACAATTCTAGAAACGGCTTGTACATGTACTCCCCTCCATTATCTGTTCTCAAGTACTTAATTTTCTTTCTGTCTTTCTTTTTACCTCAGCCTTTCATTCCTTAAATTTGGTGAACACCCCACTTTTATGCTTCATAAAGTAGATCTAGACTTTCCTTGAGTAATCATCAACAAAGGTCACGAAGTATTCTGCCCCACCTTTAGATTTTGTTGTTGAAGCGCCCCATATATCGCTGTGTACATAATCAAGCACCCCTTTACTCTTATGTTTTGCAGTTTTGAAACTAACCTTGCACTGTTTTTCGAACACATAATACTTGCAGAAGTTCAGTTTACAAGTTTTCACTCCCTTCAATAGTTTTCTTTTATGAAGCTCCATTAATCCTCTTTCTCCCATATGCCCTAACCGCTTATGTTGCAGATATGTATCATCTATATCAAATCCTACATCTATAGTCACAGATGCCCCACCTGTAACAGTGCTCCTTATGAGTCTGTGTAGGTTTCCTGTTAGTTGTCCCTTCATGACAACCATAACACCCTTAATAACTTTGAGAACTCCACCTTCTGCTATGTACATGCAGCCATTTGTGTCAAGTGCCCCCAAAGATACTAAGTTTTTCCTTAATTTTGGTACATTTCTCACATCTGCTAAAGTTCTTACTATCCCATCAAACATCTTGATTTTGATAGTGCCTATCCCAATGGTCTTGCATACAGCATTCCCCATTAGGACAGACCCACCATTATATGGTTGATATGTATCAAACCAATCCTTATGTGGACATATATGATATGAACATCCAGAATCTAAAATCCAAGAATTAGAAGATTGATTCTTATATGATGATATAGTGAGTACATCTCCATCATCTCCGTCTGATGTGTCAGCCACGCTAGCTTCCTCAGATGCCTTATCTACACCTTTCTTCTTCAAATCTACCTTCCTCTTCAAGCACTCTCTTCAGATGACCTTCCTTCTTGCAATAGTAACAAGAGACCTTTGTCTTTGCCCCTTTTGATTTCGATCGACTCTTCCCAGATCCCTTTTGATTTGATCTCCCTCTTTTCTGCTCCTTGTCACCTCCAAAAAAATCTTCTCCTTGAGATTTCGTACTAATGGCCTTCTTCTTTGTATCATTGGACATGAGGGCAGCTGTGACTTCATCCATCTCAAGGGTCTTCTTCCCGTATAAGAGAGTCGTTACCAGGTGATCATATGATTCTGGGAGTGATGACAGTAACAGTAATGCCTTGTCTTCATCCTCGATCTTAACCTCCAGGTTTGCAAGTTTACTTACGATCTGATTGAACATGTTAAGATGCTCTAATGGGTTCGTACTTTCCTCCATCTGTAGAGAATGTAATTGCTTTTTCACGAACAACTTGTTCGTTAAGGACTTCGTCATGTAGATGCTTTCAAGTCTCGCTTATAACTGTGGTGCAGATTCGATACCCACAACATATTGTAGGGCATCATCAAAAAGATTCAATCGAATAGCACTTACCGCCTTTTCCTCCATTTCCTCCCAATCTTCGTCAGTAATTTTTGTAGGTTTCTTCAACTTCCCCAACAACGTTTTCGCCAAACCTTGTTGTATCAAAAGATCTTTCATCCTTTGACACTAGAGAGTGAAATTGTTCTTCCCATTGAATCGCTCGATATTATACTTGACATTCGATCCCTTCCCTGCCATCGTGATAGTAACATAGTTTTTAAGGCGGTAAGGCAATAGAGGCGTTTGAGGGTCTTTCGGAGCGCCTTAGCGATAAGGCAGGCATAAAGCGTCACCTTATCGACTAAAGTGTTCCTATGTAATTTTTTTTATAAAACCAATCTATTTGGATCAAATTCTAGTTGAATCCTATTACTCATATGTTAAATAAATATTAAAGGTTCAAATTCATACCAATGTAAGATATTCATCAAAAAAACAAATCAATAAAGTGAATAAACTAAAACAAATCAATAAAGTGAATAAACTAAGTTCATCTTCATCAATCATCAATATTCAATATTCAATCATCAATCATCATAACATATTAACATATAATATAAATACATAATTATGAAACAAAATTATAAATATAAACAAAAGAAGACAAAAAATACAAGTATTTATTATACTTATCTCTATGATGCCAAAATGAGTGCCTGAGCCCTAAGGTCATCCACTATATTTCTACTCTTGTCAAAGAAGAATGAAGCTCACCGCTGCCGGAGCAAAATAGTCGCCTGGATCAGTGGTTCTTCCTTGTTCCTTGATTCCTTCTCAAAGCCTTTTCTTAAAACCCTTGACAAAATCCAAACCCTGTTTGTGGATCGTGTTTTTATTTTGTTTGTTTTGGTCATTTTTGGTGGAGTAAAGCTGATCCCACACATCTCAAATGTTAACAAAACCATACACCTACCAATAAAAAATCTATATTTGGAATCTTCATTAAGTAATTTTAAAATGTGTTAAAAAAAAAAACCCCCATAAGGCGCCACTTCACATAAGGCGGATTACTGCCTTAACATCTCTAGACTGCATCAGCGCCAAGGCGTTGGTAAGGCGACGCCTTAGCAGCGCCGTCGCCTTACCAACGCCTTAAAAACTATGGATAGTAAACCCTAGAAAACGGAAACCTAGAGCTCTAATACCAATTTGTAGAAACGCAACCCTAAAACGATGCAGAAGATAATGGAAAAACAAGAACAAGCAATGCACACAGATTTACGAGGTTCTGCGAGATTGCCTACATCCCCAGTGAGATGAGATCCTATTTCACTATCAATGGAGAATAGGGTTACAACGCTCGTCCCTCACACCTCTCAGTATTGCTTGTATTACAGAGAAAGAAACACTCGCTACAAATATATAACGAAGAAACCCTAACCGCTGTCTTGCCTGTTGAGGTGCTGCACCAGTACTCCCTGGATTAAACTCTGACGGAATACAAGACATTGTACACCAACAGTCCCCCTCTTCGTTCCTCTCCCCAACCCCATAGCCACTATGGACACCTTCATATCCTCTGTGATCCCTCCCAACCCTCTAATAATAATTGATTTATCCTGATTAAGACTTTGCATTAAATCATCCATATGATCCAAAATTGACGATTGAGACTTTCATCCAATCCTACTTGTGTGCATAAGCATTCACAATATTGACAACCTCTTTCTCCACCACCAGTTTGATTGATATAATCCTATCTCCCATTCTTTTGACTTCCACTGCATCATTCTTTAGATTTTATCCACTATAATGTCCACTTCGCTTCTATTACTTTGATCACCCGCATACCAAAGTTTGAAGTCATCCAACGCATTAGATTTGCTACACTTCCATCTAGTCTCTTGAATACATGCAATATTAATCTTTCTTCTCCTCATAACATCAATTAACTCCAACCATGGAGGATCCACATGGGTGCCAATTGTTAAGCCAAAGCCGTGTAGAGGAGCCATCATCAGTCAGATATTTATTGCATCGACAACAAGAGGTCTAAGCTTGAGGATCTTTCTCCAAGTCCATGAAGCATCATAAGCACAAGCAGCATTCAGATGGGAGTCTGATATCTGGAATAGATCCACTTGACCCATAACCCATCTGCCTTATCAGCAATCCTCCAGAGTAGTTTCAAAAGACCAGATTTATTACTTCTTTCACCCTTTTGAAGCCAAGGCCTCTCTCTTTCTTTGGAAGGAGACAGAGGCCTAATTGAAAGTATGCAAAAATTTGTTATTGTCACTCCCCTTCCAAGGGAAAGCACTCATAAGTGCCTCAATCTTCAAGATGATAGAGCTAGGAATACCAAATTCTCCAGTTTAGTGTAGATAAAGTTGTCTGCGTAACTGATCTAGTCAATTCAAGGGTGAATTTAAAATAGAATCTCACAGATTGAGATGTTTTAGTTTCAAAAGGATTACTGAAGTTCAAAGCTGAAATTCCCCTATGCTATCCTTTTCCATGATTCATAGCAACACCATAGTGTTTGCCTTTTTCTTTGATTGAGTTCCCTGTCCGGCTGTGTTGTATATGCTAGCGCCTCCCTTTGTCTATCTCTGTCCTCCCACCTGTATTGCCATTTGCCACTACTTTCTTTATTATTAATTTAAGTAAAATTTTCATTTATAAAGTGATTTTAAAAGGATATTCTTTTTTTTCTGTGGCAGGCAAGGAAAGCTTTACGTCATTTGAAAGGGATTGTAAGGGTACAGGCACTGACCCAAGTCTATACTGTTAAGAAACAAGCATCAACTACTATGGACTATCTCCATTCTTGGAGCAGAATACAGTCCCAGATTAGAGCTCGCAGAATCTCCATGGTAACTGAAGGCCGAATTAAGCAAAAGAAGCTAGAGAATCAATTAAAGCTGGATGCGAAGCTTCATGAGCTGGAGGTGATTCTTAAGTGTTTCATTGCGTGCGGCACCTCATATGGCCTAAGTGTTTTATATATATATATATATAATAATAATATCTCATATGGCCTAAGTTATCAATCTAGTTTTGCTGATGATCTTCAGCTTGTGGAAATGGAATGTTTGCAAAACTCTTGGTAAAACAATCCTGTCCATACCAGATAGTAAATTCGTGACTTGTTTGTGTATATATACCAAAATTTTTGAAATTGTCCTGAACTTGCCTAATTTTCAACAGTAAGGAAGAACCCATTTTTTTGTCATTACCATATTTTTTATTTTGGGAATATTTTTGTTTTAAAGTCATTAAAGTTGTTTGTAATCATTAGTTTATGTAAATAATGCAGACACATTACTTTTTTTATATATAACCTGAATTTTCCATTGTAATTTTCAATATTCTTACTAAATGATCATATATGGCTAAGGTATGCCTAACTGTTCTTTTTTTTTTTTTTTTGGGAGGGGGGCTAAATACCTAAATTAATTTAGGCTTGGGAAAGCCTGATGTCTTGGGGGGTTTTCTAGCTTCTGGACAAGTGTTTTTCCCCTTTCCTCAATCTTCATTTTGATACAGAAGATTTTTTTTTTTTTCTTAAACTGGACTGCGGCCCAGAAATTATATTTAACCAAAGATATTTATCATTTAAATAGTACGAGCTTTTGGAGTTGTTTTTCTTTAAGACTCTTCATGTGAGTACCCAACAAGTGGGAAAGCATTGTAAGATTCCATTTCACCGAGGACAGGAAACTCATGTATTCTGATGGAACATTTCTCACCAAATCAGTTGTGTGGTAATTGTTGACTTTTATCAGCCCTTCTAAACAACAGTATGAATGCTGACAGGTGGAATGGTGTGGTGGCTCTGAAACCATGGAGGATATTCTTGCCAGGATGTACCAGAGAGAAGAAGCTGCAGTTAAGCGTGAGAGAGCCATGGCATATGCATTCTCTCATCAGGTATATCCTTTAGAAGTGACATTTCAGTCATCACCTGAAATGATGATGATGATGATGATGATGATGATGATGAATTGTATGTTAAACTGATAGTCACCATGCAAATCCTGTGACTTGCAGTGGAGGGCCAACTCTAGTCAGAACCTGGGACAGTTTTCTTATGAACTCGGCAAAGCTAACTGGGGTTGGAGCTGGATAGAGCGATGGATTGCAGCTCGCCCGTGGGAGAGCAGAGTTCCCATCAGTCCAAGCCCAAAGATCCAGAGTAAGCAGACAGACAAGCTTAGTAGAACTACAAGCCTACCAGCAGTAAAAGTCTCTGTTTCGGTCAAACCTACTCTCTCTAATGGGAAGGGATCTTCAAAAGCAAGGAGGTTGTCTTATCCAAATACTGAAAAACCTGCTGAACAGAAGGCAAATCCTAAGTTACAAAGCCTTTCTAGTTCCGAAACTGAAGAAACAAACACAAAGCAAGAGTAGCTAGCCAGTGTGTCACTGTAGTGAGATGTAGAAGTCTTGTTTCCTTGGTCCTGGCCTGGTTCTTTGATTAAAAAAAA
>NC_056559.1:4449552-4551116 GCF_013358625.1 Macadamia integrifolia
AAAGAAAAGAAAAGAAAAAAGGTGATTGATAATTTTTGGGTGATGTGTATTAATATGGTTTGCTGTGCAGTGTGTATAATAAACAAGGTTATAAGCTTGACCATCTTACAATGTACATAGATATAGCAAATTATTTATGGTTTCATTTGGAAGTAGTACATGATAGACTTATTGTCTTGCTAAGATGCCATTTTTTGTGCACCAATGATGTGAGAAAACACTATATTAATAAATGAAAGAAAAAAGAAATTTAAGGGGGGGGGGTGTTCTATCACAACGTGACCATGACAGGCACAGATCTGAGAAGCCCCAAACCCCATTGAAAAGTACTGTTGGCAATGGGACCACAAGTCCAAGACAGGTAAGCTCAGGTGCAGCCCAATAGTTTCCAACAACCCATGGGCTAAGCTTGAGCCCAAGTTGACATAACTTTTAACTTGTGCATTCCGTGTAAGAATCTTGTTGGCTCCGTTTTGTCTGGTTGCAAGTAGAAGGATGGGACGGAATTGTGAAATCAGTTTTGGAAAAAAAAAAAAAGTTTTGTAATCATGATTATATAATCTACATAGAACTTACCATATATGGCAAGGGGAAAAGATTTCCACAATGCTAGTTTATGGATCACTTTTGCACACCCTTCACATTGATTGTACTCATCCATAGTAGTGAAATGTCTAAATACACATCCATTGGAAGATTCGAAAGGGGGAACCCTCAGAGGCTAACATAAAAAAAGGGGCATTGGAGGATTCCTCTCTCATTTGGTAATTATAGTTTTAGGAGTTATTTCTATTTTACCTTTTTACTTTGTCTACCTGTCTAAAATTGCCCCCCACCCCGACCTCCACCCCATGGGAGTTTGTCTACAGCCACTGGATAGTGTGTGTGGGGGGGGGGGGGGGGGGGGGGTGTTGTAAGGTACAAGGTGAAGACAAGCTCGTGAGCTCCTAGGGCTCTTGCACTCTATTGGCAAGGCACCAATCAACTGCACTAGTAGTTGTCCTCCTTTACTTTTCTTTTCAAATGGAAGGGTTATGAAATTTAGTGGTTAACTAAAAAAAAAAAAGATATGATATTTACTGATGGCTTAGACTTAGACAATCATGTGAGTGATGCTAACAAAAGTTTTCACTTTAGTATTGGTTCGATTTTGTTCCCTTGCAAAGCAGGAGCTATTAAGACAATCCCCCACCTTGAGATCGAATGCTTAGAGTAAATTAAACTTTCAATCAAAAATTAAAGAAAAGAGAAAAAAGAAAAGAAAAAAGTAAAGCTACTTCAACTTAGTATGCTACCATCATTAACAAAATAAAATAAATAAATAAATAGAAAGGGAAAAGAAAAATACTTTGTGTCACTGCCTTTATTTGGATCCCCATTGATAGCGAGGTGGAAATTTTCTTCAATAATAAGGTTATTTGTCTGAACATAAAATGGGATCAATTAAAAAAAAAAAAAAAGTGTGATTCTTACTTATAGAATTTGTTTAATTGCAATAGGTAGAGACATGAAGATCTATAGTGGAGGTCCCCCTCGAGACAAAGTTACAATGGAGCCCATTATTTTATGTTCAAAAACTGTAAATTAAAGTAAGGAGAATGGTTTTGTGCCTGAGCATGCATGATGCATACTCATGCATAAAGCATTGGATGGGGAATGGGGGTCAATGGTACACCCTCCAATTTCATCCAACCACTGTATGCACGATTATACCCCATGTACGACCATGCCAAAACTCTTTGCCTTAAAGTAAATGAAGTAAAATATTTTTCCCTTCTTTATTCTAGTTCTGGGAATTTTATATGGAAAGAAATTGAGTGCAAAAGTGAATCAACATTAAATTAGACCTTAAAAAAAAAAAAAAGGGGTATTTAAAATGTGTGAGAGCAGGGCCTTGATTACACATTGATTTGTCCAAAGAACAGTATGGTTACATTTGTGTTGACATAAAATGGGTTCAACTAAGAGAAAAAGGAATGCATAATTCTTAATATAGAATTTGTTTAATTGCAATAAGCAGGCATGCAGATCTCACAGGTCCCCCCCCCCCCCCCCTAATCCTCACCCAAAAAAAAATATAGAACCCATTATTTTATGTTTAAAAACTGATAATAAAAGTAAAGAAATTAAAGGGTATAAAATAAATGAATATAAAAAATAAAAACTTTTCAATTGGGTATCTCAAATGTGTAAGCAGGGCGTTGCTTACACATTGATTTGTCCAAACAATTGTAAGGTTCCATTTGTCTTGGAATAAAATGGGTTCAACTAAAAAATATTGCATGATTTTTAATTGTAGAATTGTTTTGTAATAAGCAGAGACATGAAGATCTATAGAGAGGTCCCCCTAAAAACAAATACAGTGGAACCCATTGTTGTAAATTAAATTAAAATAAGTTAAATATTTCACCTTCATTATTCTAATTGTGGGTATTTTTTAGATGGAAAGAAATTGATTGCAAAAGTGAATAAAAATTAAATTAAAAAGAAAAAAAAAATCCAAAAGAGTAGTGGAATCCAAGCCCAGTGTGGGGCCCTCAGCTCATCAAAATACACATGGCCTGCACCTTGGCTGATCCTTTTGGCTAACCAATGCGCAACCCACGCATCAAAAGTCAAGACACCTTCCATAAGATACACTATTGATTTCCAAATTAAAGTGAAAACTCACTGTTTGATAACTAATTATTTCTTAAAGTGCACCACTGTGGGCTTTAGAAGATTACCCAAAATTTCAATGGCTTTAGGTTAGTGTTAGACCCACTACACTGTAAAGGTTGGGGATCTCACCATGCTTCGCGAAGTTATACCCATGACATGAATCTTAAAACATAGGAGTCTCTTTGACCCATTAGGGATCAAAAAGTTCATAATCCACTAATGTCAAGTACCACTTTAAAAGCATCTCTAAATCTCGTACCTTAAGAACACATTCTTTGAGTTTTAAAAACTTTCTCAACTTGGTGGTTTGAAAAGTTTCAAATGGTGATGTAGAGCAGATTTATTAGATAATTAATTATTGATCCCAGAACCATTATCTAAGCATCCACACCTTTTTTATTTCTTGGGTTTGCTAAGAAACATCCACACTCACAATACTATGAGATTCACTCTCACTGGTTTCTGATATGGTGACGTATAAGTCAACTTATTAGGATTAGGCATGGCACTATTGGCCATCTTGGCTTATCCTCCAGGTGCTTCAATTAGGTTTGAGTAGTTTCAAGAGTGCAGCTCTTTGGGGGCTGCAAGGGAATTTTAGGCAAAGGAGGTGAAAATTTTCGAACCTCACTTAAAAAATGTAAACTTGTATTCATTACTCAACATGATTTTACAAAATACTTAAATTTTAATGATAATAATTTTTATTTTATTTCTTGAACTCAAGAAATTTATATGTATAGTATAATGAAATTTAATAACCAACTATAGAAATCTAGAGGTGGAATAATGATTACATAAGTTTCTTATTGAGGTTTGAAAATTTCATCTTTTTAATTTTCCTTGCAACCAAGTGGAGCCAATGTTATTTTATTAAATAATAAAAGCCAAATGTATAATTTATTAGTAGTCAAGCCAGTCAACAATATTTAGTATGGTACTAGAAAGCAATCATAATTTATTAAAAGAAAAGAATATGTATCCAAGTTGGAATTATCTAGAGAATTTTCAAAATCTAGGTTATTTCTATATATAATTTGGTCACTAAAGTCTCAAAGCAAAGGTTGGAAAAGATGTAGGACCTTGAATCATACCAAATCTTTTGTTACCACGTAAAATGTATCTAAACAAACATTGAAAATTGTTTGGCAACAGTGTTAAAATATTAGCAATTTGAAAAGAGGCATTCTTGATGACACAAGGAAATTTTTCTCCTATTTGATTCTCAATTTTTTTGAATTTAAATCAGCAATTGCCATCATTGGTTTAATGTTTTGGTGAGAGATTCAAGCACATTACCTCCTTTAAATTCAATTAATCTTCAAAATTGAAGAAATTTGAAGTTGTTATCAATTTTTTTAAAGAGAGATGGCACATCTCTATCATTCTTGATAGTTTGAAGATAAAGGGAGTTGGGTGCAATTATAATTGATATATATATATATATATATCTGTGTGTGTGTGTGTGTGTGCGTGTGTGTGGATCATGAAGATTTAGGGAGAAACTATGAAGAGAAAAAAACAAGGAGGATAGTATTCGGTTTCCGATGGTTTGAAGTGTCAGCCAGCTGGTCAGTGGACTAAAAAAATTTCTTCCTACATACATAATTGAATTCATTATAATTTTATCAAAAAAAAAATAAATAAATAAAAATCATTATATCTATTTATACACACATATGTGAGCATCCGAGGTCTCAAAGTTGTTGACCATGGTTGAAACCTAGTTTTTATTTTAAGGATGGCGATGCTAATGATAACTTCTTGCTGATCCAATGGCACCTGATCAATGCTTGACTTATAAGATAACACTCACTTGATCCCATTTTGAATTGCATATTTTTAAATTTCTCATTTTTTTCACTATATATATATATATATATATATTTTAGTAAATGTGGTTAATGAAAAGGAAAAAAGGAAAAAATTGAAGTGCAAATTGTTCTTGCATTACTATTATAATATAAAATGAAATGGAAAAGAATCCAAATAGAAATTCAGCTCATTTTTTCTCCCATTTGCCTCTTTCAATATTTCATTTAAAATGAATTAATTTTGAAGGGGAAAATAAATAAAAAACAAGATAGATTCTAATGGAGTTGCAACATCAGCATCACTAACAATATTGTCGGTGCATTAATATTGATACTATAACAGTAAAAATAATAAAATATAAAATATAAATGATAATACTATGTATAATATACTATTATGATATGAATAAAAGATAAAATGAAATTATAGCTTTTGGTAGAATATTTATAGAATAATATAGTGTCATAAGCATGATATAATAACAACTGTAAAAAATATAAATAATCATAATGTTCTATAGAATGGGTATTAGTGTATTACTATTGATAAATATATTTCATTGTTATCATAAAAAATAAAATAATGTTGATATTATGTATTCCTAGCATCATTATTATTATTAGAATTATTATACAAGATTTTTTTGAGGTAAACTATTGCTTCAAGATAAAGTAATACCAAAGAAATGCTGTAAGATATTATTATTATCACTACAAAAACTATTACTACTACTGTCATTATCATCATTATTATTTAATTATGAGAAGTACTACTACTGTTGTTGTTACTATTAGTTACTTTATAAATTTCTCTTTGATTTAAATTAGATATACAAAATTCTCAAATTTCTTTCTTTTTCTTCTTTTTTTGTATTACTAAGCCTAATGTTGTTGTTACTATTAGTTACTTTATTATTTTTTCTCTCTAATTTTCAATTAGGTATAAAAAATAATTCTCATATTTCTTTCCTTTTCTTATTTTGTTAAATTATTGACCCACTTGCCTTTCTAAACGATTTAAGTTTCCTTATGATACTTAACAAGCCACTTCTCCAATCAAAAGTAGAACAAAGAGATATGGTTCAACAAGATTATTGCAAATGCTGAGAGATGGTCCAAGCTGCTTACTCATAGGGAAAACTTTGTCATATCCCAAAATGTGAATGTGACCGGAGAACCAAATGAGGTCATTATTAAAAAAATATATTAAGTTACTCAAAACGACCATTGACTAGATTTCTTATCCCAAGGAAAATTTAAAAGGTGAAAGGGGGGCCACATAGATGGGTGGCTGCTATAATATATATAAGACCAATATAATGTACCATGAATCATGTAGTGACCACACAATTTGTCTTAATACATATTATAGATAAAAGTAAGTTCTTGGGTGATATGGGTGGGCATTTGATTTTATAGTAACCTTTTGTAACATTTTAATGTACAATGAAATAATTGTATGAAAGAAATAAATAAAAATGAATATTACGATTTGCATTAAAAAAAAAAAAATGACTGAATATTCTCAGTGTAACCAAGAACGTAACCATTTAAGGACTAAATAAGACAAAAGGAAATCATGTATATGATGTGACTGAACTTTTAAATACCATTTCCCTGCTTATGGTATGAAGAAGACCACTCCTTACATGTACAAGTTAGGGCGTATTTGGTGCACGAGGTTCTCTTATTTGCGAGGTCTAGGGGGCAAGAACTACACAACATTACCTTGAGAATTTTGAGAGGCTATTTTGACCACTTGATCATCAAGTTGCAACATTCGTATCTTTACCATTGGACCAGGCATACCTTTACCTTACATGTACCAACTATTTATAACACAAAAAAAAAAAGGTATGACAAACCATGACTATATAGAGCAAAACCCTTCTTTTGCATATTTGTTTATCCATTTATCATGGATATTATTATTATTATTATTATTATTATTATTATTATTAATTAATTAATTAATTAATTAATTAATTATTTTGGCTACAAGTTAATTGAAAAAATTGAAATCCTCAATAACTTGCATTATATCTTGATGAATAGAGAAGCAATCAGAGGCATGGTTCTAAGTATCAAATATTGGATCACCTATATTGGTTTGGTAAGTCTTTGATATTGATTCATGGTCGATACTATATCGATTGAACAATATGAATCAGGGGTACAAAAGTAAAAAAATCCATCTTTAAGGGAAAAAGCAAGAGTATTTCTAACCGATAAAGATCCATTTCGATATCATATTGGTTTTGGAGATTGCCAAAACCCATTCCGATACCATGCACCAAAACCATGATCGGAAGGTTACCTATGGCTTACATACCGGGAGAACAATCCAATACCAGATAAGCTAGAAGGCTGACATATATATCCGATCCCCATGATGACTGTGAGAAAGAATCTATATGTTATACTAATGATGATGCAAAGAACAATATCTTCTGTGATAACCTACTTTCTAAACCCGGTCTAATTATCTGTATTGACTTGGTTTGATCATATAGGGGCTGAACCGGAGAAAACTGGCATAGGTACCATATGAAATATGGTAGCAAGGGTGATCTTGAACTCGGGTTGGCCTAACATGACCGAGCGGGTACCAAGTGTTATGCGTGCACCCAAGCCTTGCATTTGCATGCTCCATGAGGCCATGTACAAAAAGTGAAGGTACGTACCAGTAATTATGGGTGCCAACGTAATCTAATATTGTATGGGAATTTATTCCCATTGAAGCCCACCTGAGATATACCCACCTGAGATAGCCCACTTGAGATTTAGAAAATATTTTAGGGGCCCAGGAATAAAAGAGGATACATTAATTGTCTTTTCCCTCATTAATGATCGTTGGTAGGTGGGAGAGTAAAGAGGAGAGAGAAAGAAAAAGAAAAGAAGAAGAAGAAGAAAGAAGAAGGGAAAATCCACTGTAGAGCTTCACCGGAGCTGGGTCTTGGTAATTTGATCCTGGATTAATGATTAACTTGCCGAGATCTTCTATTTGAGGTAGGTATTGTACACATTCCAAGGATTCTTAGGAAAACCTCTTTTCTTAAACCCTCTTTTTGATTTTTGGGAAAGAACCCACTTGAATCTTGCTAATCCTACTTGGATAATCAAATCTAAGGTCTAATGGAAGGTGTGTATGATGATTTTGAAGGGTTTGAAAGGAGTGTTGGTGAAGATCTATAGTATTTGGAGGTTTTTGAGCAAAAGAAGTGAAATTTGAGGTTTCATTAGTGTTCTTGAGAAAGAGGTAAGAATCTTCATTTTTCTTTCAATTTGATCTTAGATCTAGGTTGAGGGTACATGATTGGACCTTAGATAAGTGATTTGAGTCATCGGATTTTTCCCAAACAAGTTCCCTAAGCTAGAGGAAAGTCAGAAATGATGTTGAAAAAAATTTCGTTTAAAGACTGGGGGTATTTTTACCCCACCTGAGTTCTCAGAATTCAATTTCTGGACTTTGGTGTAACTGACAGGCTACATATCCCATTGTTCTTCTGGTTTTAGCCCACATGAGTTCCCAGAACTCAGTTTCTAGGCTCTGGAGTAATTGGATGGCTGAAACCAACAGGCTACATAGCCCATCGGTCTTTGGCTCTAGCCCACCTATCTTTCCAGAATTTCTAAAATTTGTCCAAATTTGATGGGTAACCCCCATTTATGATTCTAATTTAGTGTTCAAACATGATGATTTTGACTCCAAAATAGTGAAATGATAAACGATTATATTTATGATAGGTTACACTCAATATACGCATACCCACCTATTGGATCTTTTTCGTACGGGGTACAAGCACCGTGTATATATACAAGTAAGTGGAGAGTGGACTCTGATTTAATTTTAGAATATTATGCACCATTTAACATATGTTAGTCTAGTCATGTCATCATGTCACTTGTGTATAGACTAGACATCACATATGTTATACCACGTATTTGAATGTGCATTTACATAATATGCTATGCTTTGTGTTATGATGGAATATTCATTATGTCTTGATGTATGTGATGGAGAAATTTCATTTGGACATGATATGCATGCTAGATTTTAAATGCCGTAGTCGGCTTGAAAATGAGTGCATAGTGGCTCGTGGTATGGGACGCGGTGCCATTATGTAATCGTACTATGCTCATGTAGACGCATATGGCTGGGATATGATTCATCCTTGCGCTACGACGCTTCCCAATAGGGGTTTACGTGTTGGGGGATCATTGGGGGGAAGCATCGGGTTGCAGTTGTCGAACTCCTGTAGTAGTTAGAAGTACGCACGACTGATCGCTAGGACAGTCGGTAATCCCAGTGGTATATTCAGAGGGCCGATCAAACTACTTTTATTTCAGGTGGAGTAACCCATTTACTTTCTATCATTTAAATTTATCGGGAGTCGGGCTTGCATTTTAAATTCTGGTACCAACAGTGGGCCTTCTCCGATAACCCTATGGGCATATCGTGGGATGGGGCAGCTCATACCTGGGGCATATGCGCACTGTGGTTGTGAATAGCACATAACCTATGACCTTGTAATGTTGTTAGGCTAATAGGGTTAAAATGAATTGCATATAGACACATTTGTGTTGTGACTGTTTGTGTGATTTTCTTTGTGTGGTCTTCATTTCCACTTACTGGGTTAGTGAGCTTATCCAATGTGCATGACTCTTTTTAGGTGATTTTATAGGTTACCTGCCTGGTGATCAGGAGTCAGGCCCCACTGTGGAGTTTCCATTTGATGACTAGTGGGTCCCTGATGAGTTCGAGCACGGTGCCGATTGCACGTGCGAGGATTTTACTACATGGCAACTACGACTCTTAAGTGATTCTTTTTTATTCTTTTTGATGTACTCCCTTTTTGTTACTTAAGGCTTAAATTGTTGTATTTTTGTATATATATCATGCCTTCAGGCCTAAATGTTTGTAACTTTTATAGCTCAATTTAGGTATCAACTATTTGGGAAACAATTACAAGTATTATTATGAATAGGTCTTTCGCTGAAAATACAGGTCTTATCTTAGATTAGTAGATTTATGTTGTATCGTAGTTACTGCATTATTGATCCTGGTAGGTTTGTGAGTTAACCGGTGTTAACTCGGTCATCGGCTTGGGTTTGTGTGAGCAGGGTGTGACAAGGGTGGTATCAGATCGTGATGCTCTACTAGCTTACAGCATACTGCTTAGACCCCATAGAAACTATAATAGGTTTGGGTGTGGGTGAAGAAAAAAACCTTATGAAAAGTTAAAAAACCTTAATTTAAATATAAAAATTTGTAACCTTTGCATTCATGACATGCATGCATTGATAGTATGAATCCTGGTTAACTAAAATTGAAATTGTTATAATTGAATGTACTTGTTAACGGAAATTTTAAAAAAACTTATACAAAAAAAGGGCGTAAAATACGAAAACAAAAAATTTTCAAACATAAAACTTAATAGACAACAAGAATAATAAGATAATAACATATGGTGGCTGTGTCAGACCATCAAACCACACAGTTTAATATAAGCAAACCATTTAGAAATTTATAATTATTATCAAGATCACAATTCAAACTTTAAGCATACAGATGAAATAAATCACAAAATGAATGGCAGAGGCTATCATTGCTTAAAGCTATGCTAGTTTGATCGCGTAAGTAAAGTAGAAAAGTCAACTATGAAACCCAAAATAGTTAAGATTGTCAATTAAAGCTAAAAAGTCAAGTAAGAATGACAAGTAAAAGGTCAGAAGAAGGTAATAGGCCACCATCCTAAAATACTTGTCAGAGTCATCACTAGAGACATCGAAAGGCTCTCCTAAGTGAACCCGAGAGTCGATGCTGAGACACGTGTCCCAATAAGTGAATCGATCATGGAGGTGCACTACTCTCCTTTGTACATGATGGACATCCACAGATATCACCCTAGAAGAGTGATATATATCCCAGATGAGTCACTGAAACTTGGACTCCATCTCTCCAAACTGCCTCCACATCTAGAGCTCTCTACCAGTGTTCTCATCCACCCTCCTGAGAAGCTCCTGCTCCCTAGACGCACACTCTCCAAGCTGAACTTTGAGCTCAACCAGACCTTCCCTCAAGGTTCTCAACTCTGATAGGATATCCTGTCAGATAGGTGCCTCTCCAATCTGTGGCAGAGCCATGGGCTGTGCCGGAAGCATTGGGAATGTCTAGGCCACTAGCTCTGGCTGATCTGGAACCACTAGCTCCATAGAAAGTGGAAAAACCCTCCTCCTGGTATGGGAAATGACTCCCGTCCTCTCTGGTATGCTCATTCTCATCCATGGGCAAACCCTCCTCCTCATCCTGCTCTTCATCTGCCTGAGGCTCTACCATCAACATATGCAGGTTCATCTGCCTCAAATTCCTTACAGAGAGAACTTGTCCCTTGGGACTGATCCCTCATCCTCAGAAAGGTCGACTACTAAATGCTCGAAGACTCGAGTAAGAGCTCTGCCATAGGTTAGGCTGGCATCCTTGGGATGTAAGGCATGGTGATGCATAGACCTCAGCATGAAGTAGGGGAGGCATAGTCTAGGTACATTATCCTCAAGGGCAGATAGCAGACAAGCAGCTAGGTAGGTGGGCATGAAACCTACTTGATTCCAGTGATGGCTCCTAAGAGCTAGGTTGAACTGCACTAACCTAGAAAATACCCTACCCTTAGGGGAAAAGTCTAACTTGGATGCAGGCCTCGCGGGTGGGCTACTGATCACCTCATAGATGTGCTCCTGCATGTCTTGGCTCATCAGTGGGCCTATGCCTCTGGTCCTGGGAGGACTGTAGTAGTGAATACCCTCTAAAGAGATCCCTAAAATCTCCACCAACTAGTCCGCAGTAAGGATGATCTCGACACCCTTTACCATACTGATTATGGCGAACTCCCCCTCCTCCTCCATGGCCTCTAGGTTGCAGTAGAACCTCCTCACCAAACCCTTGTAGCATGGCCGGTCAATGTTGCGAATGGACTCCCAACCAAGGGCAGAAAACCTCTCTAAGAGGTGAATGTGAGAAAAGAGCTCCACAATCACCTGCTTTTTCAATATCACTGTTAATGAACGGAAATTACTCTACAATGATGCTACTCTTGCACTGTGGAAGACCATCTCATCATAGTCGGATGGGTCCTCCCATTCCCTAGATGGAGATGGGGTTAAAGAACTAGACCCCACCTCATTCTTCCTAGCCTTAGAACTTTTTCTCTTCCTTGATGACTCTACAGATTCCTTGCCTCTTCTTGGTGACATCCTAAAATGCAAAGAAGAGGGATAAGCACATGATGTAAAATAAGAAGTCAAAGTATAAGGAGTATCAAGTCGAGACAGATAGTAGAAATGGAATCAAAGAGATGAATATAATGACCTATAATATCATATGGCAGAAAAGTTTTAGGAAATATGATCTAAGCTGGTAATTTACAAATCATCAAACCTAGATACCTAAACCGGCTAAGTGAAAATACATATATAAGAAGGATTAAGGTGATGGAAATCACTAAGTAAACACAAGTCGTGCAAAGCGATGAATGAGATAATGCATGTGTGAATGAGGTATACAGTGACCCAAATGAGATGTGGCATTAATGCGTGAACAGTCCAAGAATGTATACAATGAATAGATCCTTTCAAGAGAACACGAGATATCATACTAGATTAAACAAGAGATATCATATCCCTATTTGGTTTTAGAATAATAAATTGAAGGATTCCAAACAAGTATACCAATCAAGTAGAGGAATTCAAATTTGGGAATCTAGCCAAATGGAAGTTTACATTTCAAAAGAAACAACTAATGATGCTTCTAATATGCTTGAAGATTTATGATTCAAATGTAAAAAAAGAATTCAAGATATGGCTAGGTATAAATTTTCTTAATGTTGTTGCCCTCTCTATTTGGGCAAATTATATAAGGATTTTAGGACTATCATATCATTCAAATTTGGGACAAATTGCAAAGGAACGGTTAGTGAACACAAGAGAAGCCTCATATTGCAAGTGAAATAAGGAAATTCATAATATGGATGCTAGAATGACATAGATAAGAGAAAGGCACAATAAAATCTCCAAAATCACTGTTTAGGGCATAAAAAGGGAGAAAATCTCTCCAATGTTCCATTTCATGGATCAAAATGCTTGGAAACCTAAATCTAAGCTCAACATTAGCATATAAATCGTTTTCCATGGAGAAAATCAAAGGAAAAACCAAAGCCCCAACCACTTTGGTGATTTTTCCATTCAAAACAGAGAAAACCCATAAATTTTAAGAAATGAAGGGTTTATGATCTTACCTTGAAGATGGGGTAACAGAGAAGGCAAACTAGAATGGATCGTTGCATCGATTCGGTGAGTCGAGTCATAAGGAATCGCCCAAGGATCGCCCAAAATCGCCTGAGTTCTAATGAGAGGGAAAGGAGAGGAAATAGGCGGAAACAGGGTTTAAAACCCCTTTAAATTGTAGCCTTAGGTAACTCCGACGGGCTAAAACCGATGGGGTTCAGCTAGCCAAGCCTTTCGGTCTTTAGCTAGTCAATTTTGGTAGTGAGGGCTCGACTCCACTGGTGGGTCCTACATGGCCTGCATTGGTGGGTTTAAAGGTCATTTTTGAAAAACTATGAGTTTTTATGGGAGATTTGGGCCGACACATATAATGAAATACAAATTTGGAGTTTGAATTATTATGTGCACGTTTCTTCGATTGTTTTGGGATGGAAGTGCACAAAGTTGCGAGCTAAGCTTCAAACAATTGTGTAATGAGTTATAATACTAACATATACGAAATTTTTATGCAAATCAGGTACACTAGTGATGGTATGCACTAGATCCGAGGGTGTCGCTTGGGGTGCATCTTGAGGTACTTGTTCCGTTGGTAGGCCACAAATCAATAGGAGGCCTCAACCTACAGGGCAAGCATCTAACCCACAACCTCAAGAGACAATTGATCAGAATGTGACTCATGAGGATCCACCCATGGCTACATTTCCTAATCCTCTGCCAGTACTTACCCCTGGTGATGTTGAGAAGTTGATTCAATAATCAAATCAGAATCTCCATCAGTAGATTCTCCAGAAACAACAGGCATTTATGACTGCTATGCAACAGTACTGGTATACTGCACTCCCAGGTCATCCTCGTCGGGTAGATATTCCACAAGGTCCAACTGGAGGGCCTGTTGTTGGGGCACAGGTTGGAGGTACACCACCTGGCATCCACCCTCAGAACCAAGTTGGAGGTTCACCACCCATACTATCTCAGGGTACACCTCCATATATGATGCCACCTCCTTACTCATACCATCTGGCATATGCACTATATTTTCAGCCGGTGGGCCATACCACAAGAGTGGTGGAGTCATTCAAAAGGAACCTACCACCTACATTCACTAAGGTGGGAAGTGACCCTTTGGAACCGGATTGATGGATCCAAAACGTTGAGAAGATATTTGAAGTGATCGAGTGAATCGATGCTCAAAGGATTATTTGTGTGGGGTTAAAGTTTAAGAATGAGGCCAACTCCTGGTGGTAAGCTTCAAAAGCCATATTGTTTGCTACACACCCGGAACCCACATGGGAACAATTCATGGAGCTGTTTTTAGCAAACTACTATCCTCGTAGTTTTAGAGACTGCAAGGAAGCGGAGTTCTCGGCCTTAACTCAAGGAAGCAAGTCTGTCCTTGATATCAACAACAGTTTGAGGCCCTATTCTACTTTGCACCCCTCACATAAAATAAGTTGAAGAAAAGGGTAAGACATTTCTGAAAGGAAAGTATTCATTGGCACGATACTTGAGGCATTAGATCTCACCGACTATGCCTTGATTATACAGAAGCCCAAAACCATGGAAGATAAGATGAAAAGTGAATCATCCCTTACACCTGGAGTATGGAAGAGAACGAATCGTTATGCTGATTCGGGTAGCCCGAGTAAGAATCTCCGTGGATCATACAGATTTGGTCCTTCATACAGGCAGCCCTATAAGCCATCGGGTTATCCTTGATCCGTTAGTGGGCCAGGTACTACATCTTTTCTCCTGAATACTAGTACAGTGCCCATAGCTACTAGGTCACCTTGCCCACCACTTGCTACAGGTCAGGCTGAGAGAGCTTCTTCTCTAGTTCAAGCTTTGCAGAATCTTTGTTTTAATTGCCATTCATATGGGCATTTTGTTAAAGATTATCGAGCTCGACCAGCTTTACCAGCCAACCAACATTCTGGGTACAGACCTGCTTTGACTCAAGGGGGTCCACCACAAGGAAGGATGTATGCCTTGTCAGCTGAGGAAACTGAAGCTAGCATAGAAATGGTAGCAGGTACAATTTAAATTGAGAATTACCCTTTGGTAATTATTGATGACATGCTATACTTATGTGCATTGCTGTATTAGGTGTCTTACCTGTATCAGGTATACTGGCATCTGTCTTGTTTGATTCAGGGGCTTCACATTCATTTGCACCAAAGAGATTTGCTACGAAACTTGATATGACACCCAAGATATTAGAGCATAAGATGATAATTAGTACACCTATAGGCAAAATTTCACACCTTAAGGAAGTATATAGGCCATGCACCACTAAGATCAGTGGAAAGCAATTAGATGCCCAACTCATCAAGTTCAACATGCAAAACTTTGATGTTATACTAGGCATGGATTGGTTATTAGCAAATCGAGCAAGCGTGATGTGTGCTGAGAAATAGATCAAGGTGATTAATAATGAAGGGAAGGAACTAATATAGCAAGCGAATATGATAAAGCGGGCTAAATCTCTACTCTATAAGCGGTAAAGTTGTTGGAAAATGGGTGTCAGGGGTACCTAGCATTGGTGATTGATTTAGATGCAAAGGTCACACCTCTAGAGGAAGTAGAGGTAGTTAAAGAGTTCCCAGAAGTCTTTTCAGATGATCTGACTCAGCTACCCCCTGACAGGGAGTTGGAATTTGCTATAGATTTGATTCCTGGAGCGGCCCCAATGTCCAAGGCTCCGTACAAAATGGCACCAGTAGAATTAAAAGAATTGCAAGTAAAATTGCAAGATCTATTGAAGAAGGGATTCATACGCCCAAGTGTATCACCTTAGGGTGCTCCAGTGTTGTTTGTTAAGAAGAAAGATGGAAGCTTGCGTATGTGCATTGATTATCAGGAGTTGAACAAGTTAACTATCAAGAACCGATATCCATTGCCATGCATTGATGATCTGTTTGATCAACTACAAGGTGCTAATGTATTTTCAAAGAATGATCTTAGATCTAGGTATTATCAACTCAAGATAAAGAATAGTGATATTGTTGTTTTATGGTTGTCCTTGTTGGCAACTCGGCCACGTGGCGATTATGACGTGGCCAGTTTGGGTGACGGGTTGACTAATGCACCAACAACTTTTATGGATTTAATGAACTAAGTGTTTCCCGATGTTCTTGATAAATGGGTCATTGTTTTCATTGATGATATCTTGATCTAATCGAAGTCAGAAGACCATTTAAAACACTTAGGTACTACAGAGACTGAGAGAGCAACAGTTGTATGTGAAATTCAGCAAGTGTGAATTTTGGCTCAAACATGTTGGATTCTTAGGACACGTGGTGTCTAAAAATGGAATCAAAGTGGATCCGGATAAGGTGAAAACCGTAGTAGACAGAGGAGTACCCAAAAGCGTAACGGAAATTAAAAGTTTCTTCGGTTTGGCAGGTTACTATAGACGCTTCATTGAGAACTTTTCTCGGATTTCAACACCAATGACCAAGTTGACTAGGAAAGGTATAAAGTTTGATTGGTCAAAAGAGTGTGAAGAAAGTTTTCAAGAGCTGAAGAAGCAGCTAGTGTCAGCACCAGTGTTGACTATTCATAAAGGCATAGGTGAAATGACAGTGTATACCAATGCTTCCAAAGTCGGATTGGGTTGTGTACTTATACAACACGGTAAGGTGGTAGCATATGCGTCTAGATAATTGAAGGACTATGAAAAGAACTACCCTACTCATGACTTGGGGCTAGCCGCTGTCATTTTTGCCTTAAAGATTTGGCGTCACTACTTATATGGTGAAAAATGTGAAATATACAGTGGCCACAAAAGTCTTAAGTACTTTTTCATCCAAAAAGACTTGAATATGAGACAAAGGAGATGGCTTGAGCTTATGAAAGATTATGATTGTGATATTTAGTATCACCCAGGGAAGGCCAATGTAGTGGCAGATGCTTTAAGCTGAATAGCTCAAATTGTGTTACTTTCCTTTCTAGCTGTTAGTCCAAAGCTCGTACAGGAGGCGATGTTAATGGATGAAATTCTCTTGTATGAGGGAGTGACTTTGGAACTAAAGTACCAAGCAGATGATGTTCAATAGTTGACTATGCCCTTGGCGGCTCTATAGGTACACTCCTCCATCAGGGAAGAAATCATAATGGAATAACTTTTAGATCCTGAGTTGCAGTGGATAGAGAGAAAATTCAAGAGCAAACAATGAACAATCCGAGCTTTACATTAGCCAGAGATGGGGCACTGTTGTTTCGAGTCAGATTGTGTGTACCCTACGACAAAGTAATACAAGACAAAATAGTAAAGGAAGCACACAGTTCTGAGTACTCTCTTCACCTTGGAAGTACCAAGATGTACAAAGATCGAAACCAACACTACTAGTGGCCAACAATGAAGTCCACAATAGCTTTGTATGTGTCGACTTGTCTTGCATGTCAAAAAGTCAAAGCTGAACGGCACCAACCTTTTGGCACTCTTCAACAGCTCCCAATACCTGAATGGGAGTGAGATAACATTATAATGGACTTCGTCACCGGACTGCCACGTACACCCAAGGAAATGGATGCAATTTGGGTAGTGGTTGACAGCCTCACTAAGATAGCTCACTTTATTCCGATCAGGACCAAGTACACCATAGATAAGCTGGCACAACTTTACATGGATAGTGTTATACCCTTACATGGTGTACCAATGAGCATTATATCGACAAAGACCCGAGGTTTACCTCCAGATTCTAGAAAAGCTTCCAACAAGCCTTGGGATCACAATTGAATCCGAGTACGCCTTCCATCCATAGACAGACAGACAGACAGTCCGAGCAAATAATACATATATTAGAAGATATGCTTCGAGCCTGTTCTATGGAAATGAGTGGAAGTTGGGAGGAATATATACCTCTTATGGAGTTTGCTTACAACAACAACTGCCAAACTATAATTGGGATGACTCCATATGAAGCATTGTATGGTAGAAAGTGCAGAACTCCTCTATACTGGGATGAAGTAGGTGAACATCGAATGCTTGAACTAGAAATGATTCAGATGACATGTGATAAAGTCGATGTCATTAGAGAAAGAATTAAAGCAGCCCAATCATATCAAAAGAGCTATGTAGATAGTTGTAGGATGAAAATATAATTCCAAGAGGGAAAGAAAGTGTTCCTCAAAATATCTCCTACCAAAGGCCTACGTAGATTTCACAAGAAAGGCAAGTTAAATCTGAGATATATTGGGCCATTTGAGATTTTGAAACAAGTTAGAGCAGTAGCATACATGTTGGCATTACCACCTTCCCTTAGTAGTGTTCACAATGTCTTCCATGTATCCATTTTGAAGCAGTACGTTCATGATCCATCCCACGTACTACCTGTGAAATCGGAATACTTAGAAGCTGATATGACATATGAAGAACATCCGGCTGAGATCTTAGATCGGAAGGTGAAAACTCTTTACAATCGCTCTATCGCTTTTGTAAAGATTCGACGGGTCAACCACTCGATCGAAGAGGCATCTTGGGAGAAAGAGGTTGATATTGAAACCTTGTATCCTCATCTTTTCAGACAACCAAGTACTATAATTTCAGGGAAAATTTTTTCAAAAAGGGGGAGATAATGTGATACCCTACTTTCTAAATCCGATCTAATTACCCGTATTGACTTGGTTTGATCATATAGGGGCTGAATTAAAGAGAATCGAAATAGGTACCATATGGAATATAGTAGCAAGGGTGATCTTAAACTCAGGTTGGTCTAACATGACTGAGTGGGTACCAAGTGTAATACGTGCACCCAAGCCTTGCACTTGCATGCACCACGAGGCCATGTACAAAAAGTGAAGGTGCGTACTAGTAATTATGGGTGCCAACGTAACCCACCTGAGATATACACACTTGACCTTTAGAAGATATTTTGGAGGGCCCAGGTATAAAAGAGGAAACATTAATTGTCTTTTTCCTCATTAATGTTAGTTGGTCGGTGGGAGAGTAAAGAGAAGAGAGAAAGAAGAAGAAAGGAAAAGAGGAAGAAGAAGAAGACAGAAGAAGGGAAAATCAATCGTAGAGCTTCACCGGAGCTGGGTCTTAGTATTTTGAGCCTGGATTAATGATCAACTTGCCGAGATCTTCGATTTGAGGTAGGTATTGTACACATTCCAAGGATTCTTATGAAAACCCTTTTTCTTAAACTCTCTTTTTGATTTTTGGGAAAGAACCCACTTGGATCTTGCTAATCCTACTTGGACAATCAAAGCTAAGGTCCAGTGGAAGGTGTGTATAATAATTTTGAAGACTTGAAAGGAGAGTTGGTGAAGATCTAGAGTATTTAAAGGTTTTTGAGCAAAAGAAGTGAAATTTGGGGTTTCATTGGTGTTCTTGAGAAAGAGGTAAGAATCTTCATTTTTCTTTTGATTTGATCTTAGATCTAGGTTGAGGGTACATGGTTGGACCTTAGATAAGTGATTTGAGTCATCGGATCATCCCGAAACAAGTTCCTTAAGCCGGAGGAAAGTCTGGAATGATGTTAGAAAAAAGTTCGTTTAAAGACTGAGGGTATTTTTACCCCACCTATCTTCTGGTTTTAGCCCACCTAAGTTCTCAGAACTTAGTTTCTGGACTCTGGTGTAACTGGTGGGCTATGTCTTTTGGTTTTGGCCCACCTGAGTTTCTAAAACTCAGTTTCTAGGCTCTTGAGTAACCGGCAGGTTGAAACTGGCAGGCTACATAGCCCACCAGTCTTTGGCTCTAGCCCACCTGTCTTTCCAGAATTCTTAGAATTTGCCCAAATTTGATGGGTAACCCCCATTTATGATTTTAAATCCAATTTTAGTGTTCAAACATGATGATTTTGACCCCAAAATAGTAAAATGATAAATCATTATGTTTATGATAGGTTACACTCAATATATGCGTACCCACCCATCAGATCTTTTTTGTACAGGGTACAAGCACCGTGTACATATACAAGTAAGTGGAGAGTGGACTCTGATTTAATTTCAGAGTGTTATGCATCATTTAACATAAGTTAGTCTAGCCATGTCATCATGTCACTTGTGTGTAGACTAGGCATCACATATGCCATATCACGTATTTAAATGTGCATTTACATAATATATTATGCTTTGTATTATGGTGGAATATTCATTATATCTTGATGTATGTGATGGAGGAATTTCATTTGGACATGATATGCATGCTAGATTTTAGATGCCGTAGTCGGCTTGGAAATGAGTGCATGGTGGCTCATGGTATGGGACGCGGCACCATTGTGTAATTGTACTATGCACATATAGAGGTATATGGCGTGATTCACCCTTGTGCGACGACCTTCCTAATAGGGGTTTACGTGTTAAGAGATCATAGGGGGGAAGCATCGGGTTACGATTGTCGAACTCCTGCAATGGTTAGAAGTATGCATAGCTGATCACTAGGATAGTCGGTAACCCTGATGGTATATTCAGAGGGTCAATCGTACTGCTTTTATTTCATGTGGAGTCACCCATTTATTTTCTATCATTTAAATTTATTGGAAGTCGACTTGCATTTTAAATTTCAGTACCAATGGTAGGCCTTCTCCGATAACCCTATCGGTATATCACAAGAAGGGGTTCGTGGCTCGTACCCGGGGCATACATGCACTGTGGTTATGAGTAGCACATAACTTATGATCTAGTAATGTTGTTAGGCTAATAGGGTTAAAATGAGTTGCATATAAGCGCATTTGTGTTATGATTGTTTGTGTGGTTTTCTTTGTGTGGCATTCCTTTCCACTTACTGGGCTAGTGAGCTCATCCCACGTGCACAACTCTTTTTAGGTGATTTTGTAGGTTACCTGCCTGATGATCAGGAGTCGAGTCCCACTGTGGAGTTTCCATCTGAGGACTGGTGAGTCCCTGACGAGTTCGAGCACGGTGCCGATTGCACGTGTGAGGATTGTGCTGCATAGCAGCTGTGACTCCTGAGTGATTCTTTTTTATTCTTTTTGATGTACTCGCTTTTTGTTATTTGATGCTTAAGTTGTTGTATTTTTGTATATATATCATGCCTTCAGGCTCAAATGTATGTAACTTTTATAACTCAATTTGAGTATCAAGTATTTGGGAAACAAGTACAGGTATTATTATGAACATGTCTTCCACTGAAAATATAGGTCTTATCTTAGATTAGTAGATGTATACTGTATCTTAGTCACTGCATTGTTGATCCTAGCAGGTTTGTGAGTTAACCAGTATTAACTCGGTCACCAGCTTGACTTTGTGCGAGCTGATCTGAACTACAGAGATAATAATAATAAAGAATCCATGTGAGAGGGAAATGGTACTCTGACATCATGGAGATTTTTTTCCTTAATATTCTATATATTATCAAGCTAAAGAGCCCATAAAGGAATGCAAGTTCTGGAAAGACTAGACTTTGATCTTATAGAAGAAGATGGAAGAAAACAACAGTGGATGTACAGAACTCACTACTCACAAACACTCACAGAAATGTTTACAGAACACTCAAAAGGACACTCAGAATTTACAAACACTCTAAAACTATGCTTCTGTGTTATTTTTCTTGGTATTATTTTTTGGTGTCTTCCAAAGAGGAGGAGCTTTTCCTTTTATAGATGGCAAACACCAAACTTCAACAAAATGTGGTTGAGAGATGCTGATGGGCCTTGATGGAGATGGCATCGAATAGGCATTCAATCAACCGAAAGTGAAATTTGAATAGCCTCAAGCTAAGGTGTTGCTTTCAAAAAGTAGGTACACCTCATAAGGTGTCTGGTCGTTGTCAGAAGCTGATAAGCTTCAGTCGAAAGGTATTTTATCGGTAGTCCAAGTGTACGACTGATCTTAAGCCGTGAAAAGAGTCTCTGGCATTCCACGTGGGAGGACCCACTGTTTTCCAGAAGAGTCTTAGTTAGGTGAATTGTTAAAGTGTCCACCCGTGAACTCACTATAATTCTCTTATAGTGCTGCGTGACGCATGGCAAGACGTCAGTCTGACTCAAGTGGCACTAGGTGTGGATGCTTGACACTTGGCAAGTATCAGAATAGCGTGTCTGATAATCACGGCACTGGGTCAAGGTGCAGAGAGACCTCTTGATCCCTCCCGGGGTTTTTTTTTTTTCTTTTTTATGGTGACGAGGAATCGGGCCATGGAGCACAGGGTTGATCAGGCCGAGAAACGCAGGGACTGCCAGCATCGGAAGGACGAAGAGTGGAGGATGATGACGTCGATGCTCAAGAAGTGGTGGCTTGAGGATTAAAGCCAATGGCAGTAAGGATGCGTTCTTGAATCTGTTCATCAGATAAATGGGGAGGCGACGCCGAGCAGCTTGAAAGATGTTAAAAAAAGGGCGTCTGAATTGTTGGTGAAGCAGAAGGGGCCAAAGGTAATTCGGCACCAATACCACATTTAGGAACAAAGCAGAAACCCGTTAATGGTGAAATGTCAAATTTATCCCACCATTTAACGGAAAGATGTCTCTCCAGATGAGGAATATAATCCATTCTTCAAATTCATCAGTAATCATTTGATACCGCCATTGTAGGATCCAGGGTACTTCGTAGAGGATAAAAAACTGGACGAAGAGAGCTCGAGAATCCAAAGTCTGATTAAATTCTTGAAATTTGGTAACAGACTGCTGAAGAGCTGGAGGAAGAAATTCCTTTGGTGGTCCCCAAGTGAAGAACCAATGACGAAACCAGTTTGGCACACCTAATAAGGTGTGTTGAAGTCGAAACTTCACAAACCAGGAATGGGTCTCATGATCGTTCTGATATAAGAATATCATGTCTCATGCTTTGACATAATCAGCATAATCATATGACCTGAGTTTAAGGCCGGTGACATCATGGAATTCACGTTTGAATGAGGGAGAAGATCCCCATTTACGTTCTCGAATGATGTTAATAATATTGAGCTTCAAATAAGCCCGAACATATGCAGATCTATAATTGTGTTGAATTTGAGCACTTTGAGTTTCTTCAAGAATTCTTTCATAGAAAAAATGAGTTTTATCACCAGTAGAGGGATGAAGGTGGTCACGAAGGTAGATGGTAGAAATTTCAGAAGGGGAGTGACGAAGATGAATGGTTTTAATGAGAAATACTGGGATAAAATTGGTTGCTATGAAAGGGGAGTTATTAGCTGGCCTTAGTATTGAGGTAGGTGAAGGAGACTGAGAGGCTATAGGAGAAGGGTGATCTTGTAGTTGCCGAGAAGAAGATGAGGCAACTTCTTTATTGGTGGTGACAGGGACTACAGCCTTTTGCTTAGGAGCCCTGCAAAAATTCTCGGGTTAAAAAATCAGGTAAACTGTTAGTACTGTCTTTAATAAATTTCATATCAAAATTAAAAATAGAAAGGAGTGACTGCCATCGAGCAAAGATCTGTTTTGAGGCCAGATTTTTGACATCCTTTTCAAGAACATCCTTGGCTACCTTACAATCTACTCTTACTAAAAAATGTTGATTTAGAAGATCACTTTCAAATTTGGCTATGCACAAGACAAGTGAAAGAATCTCCTTTTTAATTGTCGAATATTTTTGTTGAGTGGAATTTCAAGTACCTGAAGTAAATCGTACTAATACTTCCTTAGGAAGGTTAGGACACTTTTTCTTCATAATACCATCGTATCCGAATTCGGAGGTATCGGTCTCAATAATTTTAAAACAATCAGGTTGTGCTAAGCTTAAGCACGGAAGGGTTTTAGCTTTAATCTTGATTTTTCGGACAAAGTTAGTATGTACAGATGCCCATGGTTTAGGCTGAGTTTTAAGCCTATTAAACAAAGGTTTGGCATCTTTTGCTAAATCCTTATAGAATACAGCAATATAATTTAGGCTACCAAGAAACCTTTGAAGTTGAGTCTTATCTGTTATCTCATCAGAAAATTTGTCAGCAAACCGAATGGCTCGTTCTATGGGCATGATAGATCCGAAGGATATATAGTGTCCCAAGAAGCGAACATTAGTTTGAAACAGTTTTATTTTCTTTGTAGAAATAATAAGTCCTGCTTGATGTATAACAGAGAAGAACAGATTTAAATGTTTCCAATGTTGAGAAATGTCTTGGGAATAAATAAGGACATCATCAATATACACAATTATAAACTGTGAATATTGATTAAAGATTTGATTCATAATAATTTGGAATTCAGAGGGAGCATTTTTTAAACCGAAAGGCATAACATTCCATTCGTACTGACCGAATGGGACAACAAAGGTTATATTATACCTATCGTCTTCTGCTATCTGAATTTGCTAGTATCTGGACTTCATATCAAACTTAGAGAATACGCTGGAGGCGTATATCTATTAAGAAGATCCCTCTTATTAGGGATAGGATACCGGATCCATTTGAGAACTTTGTTTAAGGGTTTATAATTTATAACCAATCTGGGTGCATCTCTCTCAATTTCAGCATTATTGTTAATATAGAATGCAATGCAACTCTAGGGAGACTTACTTGGTCTAATAAGACCTTTAGCAAGAAGTTCTGAGATTTTCTTTTGACAAGTTTCCCTTAAAAGATCAGGCATTTGGGCTGACCTAGCTTTCGTAGGAATTTGGTTTTCAGAAAAGTTATCTTCATATGGAAGAGTAACCTAATGAGTTTTCCTAGACCAGAATGCCGTAGGAATATCATAATAGACTTCTTTTTCAAGTTGAGCTTGAAAGTTTTTAACTCTAACGTGAAAACTAGGATCATCAATTTTTTGCTGTATGCTCTTTTGATAAATTTCAGATGATAAAGAGCATATAAATTTTTCTTTGGATTGAACTTGAACCCTTGTGAACCTTGGGAGGATTGATGAAATGAAAAGTAATAGGGTGATTTTGAATCATCGAGTGAAGACCTACTGTATCAATTTGTAAAGGATACAGCTGGGATAGAAATGGAGTGCCTAGAAGTACAAATTGAGCAAGTCCTTTTACCATTATAACAGGAGTCTTCAGGCAGTATCCATTACAACAGATAAACGCAGAGGGGAGTTTATATCCGATCTCCATTCTATATCCGTCAGTAGTAACCAATTTCTGAGTGGTCTTCTCAAAGTATTTAGAGGGTACAAGTCTTTCATTGATACAATTAATATCAGCGCCTGAATCAATTAAGGCGATAGTTTTTAGGCTAAACTCATGATTTATAACGATGTCAATCATTATATGCCATCTATGAGTTTGAACCTTTTGAATAGTTAAAACTTGAGCATCTTCAGAAGAAACTGCAGCAGGAGATGCAGAGGTACTAGCGACTGATTGAGTTGCTAGTAGATCTTTAAAGGAAGCTTCTTCTTCTACAACTGGCTCAAAGTTTTGTGAATTGTAAAGTTCAAGAATCTGGATTCTTTGCTTAAGATTTTGAACTTCAGTTTTAGTTTCGTTGAGGTCCTTTCTAAGTTCCTGAATTGTAGGTTCTCGAGTAAGAGATGTGGCTTTGACTCGATTAATTATAGTTTTAAAACTATAATCTTGAACCTTGGGCTGTATAGGAACAGGACTAGGCCTAGTGATATCCTTAACTAAGGTTATATACTCTTGTAAGAGTTGAGCCTTAGTGGTAGGATCATTGACTTGATCAATGGTTTTAAGGAGGAATGATTCTTCAGAAGAAAGAACCATTAAACCATTTTCTTTAAGCATAGCCAGATAAGGATCACAACTACAGTGAGGAGTCTGGGATTTAGACTCAGAGAATCGTTATCGAACTCAAGTTGAGCAATATCTTGATCTGAGTTAGACTCAGAGTCTGGCTCAGGGTCAGACGAGCTATATAGTAAGACTCTTTCAAGATTTTGCTTTTGAGAATCTTCGATTTCTAAAGCATTAATTCGGGCTTTAGTTCGATATTTATTCTTATAGTGTCCTACTTTTCCACATTTATAACAAACAGAAGGTTTGTTAGGAAAAGTGTTATGAGGACGAGATTGAGAAAAGCGTTTCTTGAAGAAGTGCTTGGACTTAGTTTTATATTGTTTGGCCTGGTATTTAGGCTTAAAAAACTTAGAGAGTTTCTGATGAGTTTTCTTTGGACCTGAGGGACGAACCTTTTCAAATCCAAATTGCTCACAGAAGTCTCCGAATTCTCGGAATCCAGCTTGTCTCTCTTTAGACAATTGTTTCTTTAATTTAAGGTTTGTGCAGAGTTGAAGACCTTCATTGCATACTTCAACAGCTAATTCCCCATAGGTGTATTGCTCGAAGGGAATAGTGCCATTATGCTTTGCTTTAAGTCTATACCTGATCTTTTGAGCAAACAAAGGAGATAATCCAGAGAGAAACTTTTCTTTCCAAATAGAATTGTTACAATCTTCTCTGGAAAAGACTTTAGCAAAAAAGACATCTCTATACCATCTATAATGAGATAGTGTAGGACATCGGAGATTCATTAATTGTTCTCTTATTCGATCAGCTAGAATTTCATCTGGTTCAACAAAGTGAAGAGTTATAGTGTAAACCAGTGTGTTAACCGCATCTTCTTGGTCAACATAAATAGTTCACTGAGCGTAGTTGCCATTAGCTAATTGTTCAGTTAGCTGTTGCAGAACCCGAGTTGTAGCACCTATAATCTGCTGTCTAACATCTTCAGACAGATAAAAGTCCCACCAACCATGAAGTTGGCCGGTAAATCCAGTTGCTATCATTTTAGCAACATCTGAATCAGATGAATGATTTAGCTTTGCAGTTGTAGCATACATTAGCATCTGTTTCAGGAGATTGATGATCTGGTATTCAGTCAAACCATCAATATTCCACTCAAAAATAGTATTACCATCAATTGGAAAATTTGCAGGTTCTCCTTCTACTTCAAATTGAAGATCGACAGGAGAAGGTCGAGGGTAATAATAATTTGTAGGAGCGATAGACATAACTTTTCGAGCTCTTCTCATAACTTGATTAAGCTGAGGAAGAGACTCAAGAACTGCTGTCTATTGAGGTAGCATAGACTGGAATTCTTTCTCTGTAAATTCGATTTCAGAATCAGAAAGGTCAGCAAGAGAAAGAGTTAGGGCCAGGCTATCTTCTATTTTATCCTTTGTGACCTGGAGTTTTTGGAGTCGGGTAACAATTTCATTAAGAATGGTAGACTCTGTTTTCTTTTTGGGGATGTCCAGGGCAGGAAGAGGTTTAAACAGGACAGACTGATTACTTCTGAGTTGAGAAGTAGAAGGCTCTTTAGGTGGAGTGCTTCTATGTTGAGAAGCAAAGGTTGGCCAATCAAATTTAGATGTCGTATAAGACGTAGACGGGGTAGTAGTCTTTAATGAGTCTACTATTGTCTCAATACGATCAGTTTGGCTTCCAATTGATTGAAGGAAAAGATTAGTAAAGTTATTTTGTTCAACAACATGACTAAGTTACGATTCAGTCAGAGGAGCAGAAGTTCGGCTTGAAGTCTTAAGCGGAACTGCAGATCTATATTCACCTATTTTTAAGGCTTGAAAAGGAGGATGAACAAATTCAATTTCTGTTCCGTCCTTAGAGACGTAAGTGGTGGTTATCTTCTTAATCTCACTAACCTGATGAGTGTTAGAGGATCTGTCAAGGAGATATAGTTTTAACCACAAGAAAAAGGGAAGATTGATTTTATGAGTTTCCATATGAGAAACCCATTTCTCATGAAGCTCTTGCCGCTCAGAATTAGAAGGATAATGTTCTTCAAAAATTTTTCTTTTCCTTCATTCTTAGCGGATCTATATTCCTGAATTAGGAATCTCCTATTAATCTGGAATTTAGGTTCTTCAGTGAAATGAAGCATCATAATTCCTGAAGCTTGCATATCAGATGGAGTTGGAGAAGAAGATCCAGTTTCCTGATTAATAGGAGTAGGCTGATATTGAGCCTGAGAGTGGTCTCTTGGTAGAGGACCATAAATAGGTTGATTAACCTGGGAAGGAGTACGATTTGTACCCTGAAGACTGATTATTCCATCATAATTCTCATTCTGAATTGTAGAAGTGGAAGCACGAAAAGGTGCTTGAAACTGAGGGTATTCAAAAGAAGAAGAAATTACAGAGGAGGTAGATCTTCTAGACTCATGCGATCTACGATCAAAAGTAATTTCAACATCACCAGAAGGAAGCTGAGTGATGCATGATGGAGAAGTTCTCATGGGTGGCTGAGGTTGAGCCACAGAGGTTAAGGTCCAAGAGTCAGGAAGGTTTATTTCTGACCATCTGATACATCTAGGCACAAAAACTTGTGATCTTTCAGAATTGGCCTAAAAACAGACGGTCTGACCTTTTGGATTTATAACCTTAGCATTAGGGGCACAGGTGGTCATTGCCTTATAATACATACGATAAATTACTATAATATTTTGAGTTCCCGGAAGAATATCGTATCTAAAAGTTCTTAAGGTAATAACAACACCATTTAAAATATTTGGATCTGTGAGGGACATTGGAAGATTGGGTCTACTCTGAAAATAGACAGGTCCTTCACAGAGACTGGTCTCAATAAGACCCATTAGAGATTCATTAAAATTATTCATTCTTGCATCTCTAATGGCAGTAAAAATGCACTATTCAACCCTGGGAGAGTTAAGGGTTTTAGGGCGACCTGTACTAAGCCGGTATGGATAAACTTAAATCCACGCTCTCTATGCCTCTGGATTTGAGAGCTGGTCAAGAGTTGAATTTGCTCTTGATCAGAAGCTAGAGTATGAGTACTTTCGCATGTCTTAATAATATAATCACTATGAAATGCGAAAGTGCCTTTATGGTATACCTCAGATTCAGGTATTCTGGAAATGGTATAATTATTTATAGCAACTTCTAGGTTGCGAAAAACCACTTCTTTGGAATTGTGGACTGAGTCTTGAGTCCTTCCGGATGTGCAAGCCTCAGAAGATGAAGATCTTCGAGAACTGGAGCGAAAGTATGAAGCCATGCTATAGAGGTTCGAGTCAATAAGGGTCTTCGGTCAATATATCCTACTGTCAATCCCGCCTACTGTTAATACCTTTTCGCCTTCAAACGCCTATCTGCGGCAACACGGCTAAGTACGACTTGGGTGTTGGTCGACACGACTTGGGTGTAGGTCTATACGACAAAGGGTGAAACACTACCAACTGAATGATCCTATCAACTTAGAGTATAAAAGATTTTAAATTTTTAAAATTTTAAATTTTTAAAATTTTAAATTTTTTGGTCTGGGAGATAGGAGGGGGTGGGGAGTCGGGAGGGTCTTTGGAATATACAAAGAGAGAATCTTGTTGGGTGTTCTTATATTGATCAAGAAGCTCAAAAAGTGCAGCCTTTTATTGTTTTTAATGTTTTCTTGTTAATCAAGAAAACAAAAGAAAAGAGAATTTTGAATATTTTATACGGTTTTCTTGTCCCTTTATTTTCTAGTTGTTTGGAACGCTCTCCACTGACATAAAATTTTCTAGTTCTAACTTTTGTTTTCTGGTAAAAGATAGAACAAAATATATGAAATGTCAACATAAGAGTTTATCATGTAAATGGAGTCCAAAATCACACTTTCGTTTTTCATAGTTTCACAGGCTATATGCTTTGACAAGAGAATGACTTCATTGTTAGCCTTTATACAATAAGTAGAGTTAAAAATAGAATCGCAGTTTCCAAAAGAAGGGAAATAGTTGTCCAAGGCCAGAGATGGTGTTATCATTAAGCAAATTGTTTCCAAGCTCCACTACATTGCTCCAATTTCTTCTGCTTTACTTCCTTTTTCTTTGGCATTTTTCATCCCATAAAATATGCTTCTTGTTGTTGCTTCAGTACTATTTTCTGTCAACATATAGTTAGCATGGAGTAAGACACAATTTCTTTTTATTATGAGGGATGTAGCTCAGCCAGAGATATTTTTAGCGTGATCAGTTACCCATGTACAAATTTTTACTGTTTCGGAGAAAACAAGTAGAGTAGTGTCTGGATGGATCTGAGGTTAGGGAAGTTCACCTGTAGGTCATTAAGAAAAAAAAAAAAAAAAGGAATGCCATTATAGACCCAGTATTCTACCTGGTGTAGAATAATGTAGGGATTGGGATTTTAGTTCCAAAAGTTACATGATTCCTATGTTTCCAAACCTATTAATGCATTACAATGAAGGTAAAAAAAAATAATATATATATATATATATATTTATAAAATAAAAAATAAATAAATTTAGGGATATCATTAGAATTAAAGAAATACATAATTAAAGATGTGCAAGAAGAGCTTCCCAGACCCTCCTTGTAAACATGTAGGAAAGCAATGTATGCTAAATATTCTCATGTTGATTGTGGCATAAACCACAAAGTGGGTCAATATTCATCCATTTTTGCAAGATGTCCTTTGGAGGAATTCCATCATGGTCAATTCTCCAAAAGAAGATCTTAATTTGGGGTGGATTTTAATTTCCAAAAATAGCATCACCATTGTGAGCATAAAGATAAGCAAATACACATGTTTGAGCATCCATTAGTGCTAGTAAATAAATCAACTCTGAAAAATTTGGTAACTATTTTAGTAGATAGAAATGTGAGTCAACTCAGGAGAGAGTGGGCAGTGGTCCCTAGAGGATGGCGCCGACCCCTCAATACCCAACTATTTCCCCATCTTGTGGCTATAGGGAAGGGTGAGCCTCAAGGATCCTTCAGTTAAGGGGCACACTAGGGCTGAATTGAAAGATCAAGATAAGGAGGTGAAATCAATCAAATAAAAAAGAACAGAAGGAAAAGTGTGAAGTCAACTAAAGAACGTAGCTCGCTCCCTAGAGGCCCCGGTCTCCATATGATAGAAGGTTGAGGGTCCGCAACAGGTATAGGTGGCCCCACCCCAATCCTAAGAGTTTACCTCTCTAAGATTTCGAAAGAGGACAGCCATATGAATATCCACTCCACCTCAGAGATCACTAGAGAAGGAGCAATGAGTTAAAAAAAAAAAAAAAAAAAAAAAAAAAAACCCACATTCCAATTCATTCCTTACCGTAAGGTCATTAACCTTCTGAGGTATTATGAGTTGCAGATAAGATTGCATTAGACAAAATAGGGGTTGATTGTAACCAAGGATCTGTCCAAAAGTTAGTATTCTTTCTATTACCAATTTTCATGAAAATCATTTTTTAAAAAAGAGATAAGATATTTACAATGCTATTTAATTTTGAATTCTCCTTAAGAAGACACAAATTTCTTATGTTTTCAGTGCAAATCTCTCTCTCCAGGTGAGAAAACAACGATTTTAATGAGAAAAATTATTTTAAAAACAAGAGAGAGAGAGAGAGAGAGAGAGGGAGTCTTGAATCCCACTTGCATGCCTGACCTTAAGAATTTACATCTCAGCCCCCCCTGTTTTTGTGTGTATGTTTATCTGAAATTGTAGAAAATGTGAGAAAATTAATGGCATTACACGGCTTCCTCCTGAGTTTGTCTGGTTCTTCTCATTCTCTTTCTCTATCCGTATCGCTCACACCGGTGAAATCAGAATCACAAGAGGAGGTGGAACACCATTGATGTCTACTATGGAAGGGATTTCACTTCTCTTAAACTTGCATTCCCCACCTTAGAAGATGTATCGTCTCCCTCTCTCACTCAGTCTGTCATACATACACATGCACACACGGACACACATGCACATAATAAAAAAATTCTGCTATCTGATTGCAGCCAAGTAACTACAACCCTTAATAACAACGAAGGAAATAAGATCTTAGGGATAAGCTGGAAAATATCCTCCTAAGGTGAAATTTTCTGTGGAAGGGTGTAACCTCTGCCTTGATTTGTCTCTCCTCTCTTATGTGAAATGATCTATATGGGAAAGAAAAACAACGAACGATAGAAGACACTATTGGAGGTTACGCTTCCACATAGACAACAGTTCCCCCCCCCTTTTATATTCATTTCTTGGCAAACAAACAATAAAGTTAATTAAAACTCCGAGGGGGTAACTGAGTTGGCAAGGGACCTTTGCCTCAAAAAACGTGTGGTTATAAATTTGACTCCTCTTACCTCATAAGGATCACTCACACGAGGATGTTTAGTGTTTTTTATTGCTTTTAATGAAAATTAAATAGTTCTCATTCAACCTCAATATGATTCGATCCATGTGGTTGTGGGGTGAATATGAACTTGTGGAACCAGTTTGGCTAAAGATCAAGATACCTGTTTTTAACGAAAAAGAAAAAAAGAAAAAGAAAAGAAGAGGAAGACATCAGAGGATTCAATGTTACGAATCGATGTAGAAGTGGATGACAAAAGCTGTCATTGTTGCATGGACTATTATTAGGCAGCGTTTGGAAACCACTTAGAATGAAATAATACCACTTTATTCACCAAAAAAATTAAAAAGAAATGATACCACTTTAAGTTGGGTGCACAAATCCTATCTATCACCTGATATAGAATCATTTACCAAAAAACAAAAAACCTGATATAGAATCAATGCGATGCCTGCCCACATTGGATACCCCCTTCAAAAGTTGGAAAACTTCAAATATCCAATTGTCGCCCTGCAGTCCTGGTAATGGGGTGGGCGTTGAAATTGAAACAGGACCTGCCGACCTCCCCTGTGCCACAACAGGGGCCTGTCATAAGCTCAGAGGTCCACAACATCCCTACCAATAGGTAGTATAGCCCCTAAAGAAGAGTTGGGGAAGTGGGAATTACTCCAAAAACAGAAACTACTATATTAATGAGGAAAAGTTGTAGTCAACGCACGGGAGTTGATTTAAAAGAAAAAAAGAGAAATCAAATCAGAAATGGGTTCATTTCTTGAGAACCTAAAATGATGATGGCAGAGATGTGACTCCACTCAGGGCTGTGGATCTGGTGCAAATACCATAGATGATCATAAGGGGAAAGATTCCATTCCACGTGTTTCCTAAAACAGCATAAATGGTTGAAAACCATGCATTGGGCAATTTGGTATCTAACTATTAAAAAATATCACTGTTCCTATTGCAACCAAACATGACCTAGTGCTGCACGACATAATTATGTAGTATTTTAAATGTTAGATACCATATTAACCAATGCACGGTTTTATCGTAATGATCCATTTATATGTTTCTCTCTTTCCTCAATTTTTATTTTCTTTTTCCATTACCTTTCATTTTATTTGTTTTCATTTCTTAACAGCCAAACATACATAGTCTTAGCACGGAATTGCACTGGTACTACATTTAGACACTTTTATTTACCATATTTTAATTTCTACACAATTTCTTTTTTTTTTTAATTGATATAAAATGAAGGGAGTGTCATGTGAGGAGTGTCTACATGACACGTTAGAATTTGACTCTGTCTTACCAAAAAGCGAACTTAACACCTTCTTTTAATTGCCTCTTATTTTATTTAATTTTTATTTTTTTTTAATTTAAATGTATAAAATAGTTTGAAAATGATATATCTTTTTTTTTGGGGTTGAAAATAATGTATCATTAGATCATTATCAAAAGGTGCTATTGTCATGCACATTTTTCTAGTACACAAGAGAAATGACAATAATTATCTTTGTTGGAAAAACGTTGATTGATATTAAAAAAAAAAAAAAAAAAAAAAAAAAGTTACAAATTATTTGACACCTTGAGAAGTGTCATGAAGAAAATTATTAAAACAAATAAAGCAAGTTTGGTGGACATGTTTGTATTAGTCTATCATAATTTTTATCAAAAGATAGATATAATTGGGATTGAAATTTTGTATAGAGGTTGGCTCAAAGATCCCTATTCACATGTCAAATTTCATTTGAATTAGATTTTTTTTTTTTTTTTTTTGGAGGAGGGCTAAAGATCAACATATGATATATTAAAGAATATGGAAAGAGTAAACATGATTAAGATTTAGACATACCATGACAAAAAACATATACAATTTGGACTTGAGATTCCACCTTTGGCAATGCCATTAGTAGAAAACCAAAGTCAACTTGAAAAAAATAAATCAATTTATAAATCTATACCTTGATCTTTCATTGTTGTTGCAACTTACATCCTCTGAAATAAAATATGGGGGATGTTGTCTAAAAGAAAGAAGCTATAATCTTTGTACCTTTTTTGGTAGTTTATTTGTTGTTGTATTCGTCTCTCTAAAATAGTGAGAAATCTTCAATAAGATAGAAAATAAATAATGTCTGAAATAATTCCACTATTGCAATATATATATATATATATACTATGATTAACATTGTTCTCCACCATTGCATTACCGTTGCTTTCTATCCAAAGGTGCTAATTTTGATTGTCTTGAGAAAAGCGTAATCTCAGAAAAAAAAAACACTGAATTCAACGAAGTAATTTGATTTTATCCCTATCAAAATCTCTAAAGAATACCACTAGCTACAACATGGTCTGGATTACCCATAGAACAACCATCTCTATTTAATTTTGTCCATCCTAAGGCTGGTTTATCCCAAAGAACTTCTAAAATCTGAGTTGGTGATGGAGGAAAAAAAATGAATGACAATAAATGAAAGGGTATATGATTTAATTTAAGTGGAATTTGGAAAGTGGCCAACCCAAGCCAATAATCTCTAGATATCTAATAGTCAGAATTGCCACTTCACCAATAGGACATATAATAGATCACCTATAGATACTCCATAGATGGACAATTCATATAACCTCTCCTTTATAATTAGTAACAATCTTTTATATACATATATTGGGTTCCCACGCTCTTTCCTCATAAAGAGTGGATGGCCTTTTTAATTGGCAATAGTATCATTACTAATGTACATTGATGTACCTTTCTTTCTATTTCTAGTGGAATTGGGATCCAATGGACATTTCTTCACCTAGTTGAACAAAAGATGGAAATATGGACTGATTCGTGGGAGACTGGATATGGCTTTCTGCTCTAACGGGTAGAGAGGGTTGTTTTGAGATGTTGGTGTTATATTTGGGCTTGCATGAATGAGTTAAAATTCTAACTTGATCAACACGAGAGTCTTTGGAGGTAGAACTCTGGTATCCAATGGCTGTAGTGTGGAGATAAGTGTTCTAGATTCTTCTATACTAATAAATTTGAGAGAACAAGGAAACACAAGATCATGAGGTTGAATAAAAAGAATTGACACATGGCTTTAGAAGGAGAAGCTTGGAAAGGAAATCTTCCAGTTCTTTTAGTACTTGGATACTTCTGAGGGCTCTCTCACTTTGGAGTAAGCTATTCAATTCATCACCCCAAAAATTTTTGATGATATGAATAGAGAGCTATGTTTGCCTAAATCTGATGATGAGGTGAGAGTAACAATGTTCAGCATGAAGCCATTGAAGGCTCCTGGTCAAGGTAGAACGTCCTCAATTTTTCTTTTTCAATCACACTAAGATATTGTGGGACCTAATGTTTGTCAATCCATGAAATACTTCTTCAAACAGGATCCTTTGCCAAGAGATGAATAAGGCTTTTATCCTTCTTATATTGAAAGATAAGGTGGCTAAAAAAGTTGAATAGTGTCAAGCTTGGTATTTCATTATATAGTAATGCTCTCAATAGAGAGTATATATAGAGTACAAAGGTATGCCCTAGTTGATCCACACAAACTAGGAAAGATAAGATTACAATTGGATTATGATTTCGCATGTGATAATGATTCCTATCATAGTAGATATGGATGTGCTACAGTCCTAAAGTAAGCACACCATAATACATTGTTTCCAAGTATAGAAAGACTTCTATCTTGGCTAATACACCCCCTCTCAAGGTGGAGGACCAGCTTGATGGACCTTCAGCTTGTCTCACAGGAACTGAAAATGCGTAGCGGATAGAGGCTTGGTAAGTGCATCAACTATCTGATATGTGGTTCAAATAAACTAGACAGACAATTTGTGATTGGCGACATCCTCACAAACAAAGTGATAGTCAATCTCAATGTGCTTCGTATGAGCATAGAAGACGGGGTTGGTAGACAAGTATGTTGCTCCAATGTTGTCACACCACAGGATAGGAGGTCCTTTTAGGGGAAAACCAAACTCAAGAAAAATCGCTTCAATCCATATAAACTCACCTAATGCATCATCTAAGGCCTTGTACTCAGATTCTGTTGAAGAACGGGCAACAGTCTTTTGTTTACGAGAATACCATGAGATCAAATTTGGACCAAGGAAAATAGCATAAGCACCAGTACAGCAGCGATCAAAGCTGCTTCTTGCCCAATGGCATTAGAGAAGGCCTGGAAAGAGCGACTAGATGAGCGTGTAATGAGAAGACCATGAGTCATTGTATGCTTTAAATAACGCAAAATACATTTCAAGCTACTCAGTCAAAGTCCGTAGGTGAGTGCATGTACTGGTAGACTTAGTTGACAAAAAAGGCAACTTCAGGATAGGTGAGAGTGACATACTCTAGAGCACCAACAATGGATCGGTACCATGTATGGTCTGTCATGAGAGCACCCCCTGAATCAGACAGTGGAAGAGTCATAGCCATAGGAGTCATGATTGACTGGCAGTCACTCATACCAACTCTATGAAGAAGATCCTTAATGTAACACGACTGAGGTAGTAGGATACTGGAAGAATGAGGAATGATCTCAACCCCTAAAAAGAAGTTGAGTGGTCCTAAATCCTTGATAGAAAATTCCGTAGCTAGATTTGCTAATAATGAGGTCACCTGTGATGGAGTGTTACTGGTGAAAATGATATCATCAACATAGATTAGAACATAAATCAATATAACGTTCTTCGTGTAAATAAAAAGTGAAAGGCCAATGTGAGATGCCAAAAGCCCCAGTTGAATAAGAAAACTAGACAGCCGATGGAACCAAGCTCTAGGGGTTTGCTTGAGACCATATAAGGACCTGTGCAATTTGCAAACATGATCAGGCTTAGCGGGATCTTCAAAACTAGGGTGCTGTACCATAAAAACCTCTTCAGCCAAAGCACTGTGTAGGAAGGCATTATGAACATCCAATTGATGAGTGGACCAATCTCAAGAGAAAGCAATAGCAAGAATAGACCAAATGGTTGTCAGTTTCACCACAGGGCTAAAGGTGTCTGTGTAATCAAGGCCCTTAAGTTGATGAAAACTTTTGACGACAAGCCTAGCCTTAAAGCATTCCAGTGATCGATCAGCCTTGCACTTGATATGATAAACCACTTGTAGCTGACTAAATTCATATAGGGAGATCGAGGCACCAAAGTCCAAGTGTCATTTTTCAGAAGTGCATGAAAATTCTAAGACATTGCCACACACCATTCTAGTGATTTCTTGGCTTGGGAGTTATAGGTGGGCTCCCCAGGAAGAGAGATGGTGGTAGTAAGGGCATTGGGAAGGGTAGGGTAAGCATGAGACCGAAGCTTCATGGGGTGAACAAGTTGAGGTGGATTGGGGGTCAATGTGGTGGGTAGGTTGGATGGGATGGATGGGGGTAGGGTTGGGGAGATGGTGTGGGTAGTGGTGGTGCGGTGGCAACAAGGGGAGGGGAGGTATAAAGGTCTATTAAGGGGCGGATACAGTGAGAGGTGGTGGGCTGTGTGGTTGCAGTAGGCGATGGGGAGGGAGATAGAGTGGGATTGAGGGTGGAGAGGGGGGAAGGAACTTTTGGTTGGGGAGGATGAGGCGCAGGGGATGGGAGTGGGTTCGTGGTAGTGGTTGGTAATAGAGAGGGTGGATAGGAAGGCGGTGGAGGTGGAGAAATGCGAGTTGGAATAGTATCCCAAGGAACAGTGGTAGATGAGGAAGGAGAGGTGGGTGGTGGACCAAGGATGGAGGTGGTAAATGGAAAAACAAACTCATTAAACTAAACATGGCGTTCTATATACATGCGCTTTGTGGACAGATCTAGACATCTATAGCCAATGTGAGATGGACTTTAACCGAGACATGGAGTGGATCGAAAATCCATTTTATGGAAATTTTAGAGCCTGAGATAGGGAAAACAAAGACAACCAAATATACACAAGAAGAATAATCAGGTTGACGATGGAGGAAAATTTGGAAGGGGTGACACAATTGGAAGTACGGGAAGATCGCAATTTCAAAGGCAAAATCTTAGTATTGATGAGGGACTAATGAGACCAGTTTCGACAATATGCCGATGCCGTTTTTGCACAAATCCCTATTGTTCATGGGTGTGGGGACAAGAGACATAATGGGAGATGCCTAGAGGAGTAAAAAAGGAGGGGAGAGACTGATACTCACCAACCCAATCGGTTTGCACGACTTTAATTTTTAGTGAAAATATCCATTCAACCAGGGCCTAAAATCGAAGAAAGGTATGAAAAACATATAATTTTTGTGTAATAGGGTAGAATCATATAAAATTCGTATTGTCATAAAAAAAAAATTACAAAGTAACAAAATCCACTAACAGATACAGAGTTAGATGGTCCCCATACATCACTATGAATAAGATCAAGAGGAAATAAACTACGAGTTTGTGTTTCTTTTAAAGACAAACGACTAGCCTTCCCTAACTGAGAAGCTGGACAAATGGACTGGAGTCATGTGGACTAACACGACATATTATTGACACGTAACATAAAACTTATCTCATGAGGGTGACTGAGTTCGTGATGCCAACCATTGATGGAAATGTGTTCAGAAACACAAACTCCAAGAGAAGAAATAGAGGATGAAGACATAGTATATAGCCCGCCATTACTCGGTCCACATAGAAGAGTTGCTTTGGAAACCTGATATTTGACAAGAAAGTGAGACAAGTGAAACTCAAAATAAACATTATTATCACGGGTGAATTTTTGAACAGATAAGAAAGGCTTAGTAATAGTAGGAACATGAAGAACATTATTTAACCAAAAAGCACGAGGAGAAGAATGAGAGGGAAGAGAGAACCAATATGAGAAATTGGGAGACCTTACCTTTACTGACATGGAGTTGATCCCAACCATTATAATTGTCATACGAGGAGAGGGATTGGATGTCAAGGGTGACATGGTGGGTTGTGCCAATGTCAGGGTACCAGGTGAGGGCAGAGGATGGTGGGTATGGGGGGGTTGGTAGAAGGCCAGAGGTGCTATAGTGAGCGGTTGGTTGGTGGTTATATGGATTGTAGGGGGGGTTGGGGACAGGGTGATTGGGCTTGTGTTTGACGGCGATAGTAGCAGGTTGGAGCTGTGCGGTTTGTCTGATGGCAAATGATGCAGAAGAGGCCACCATGACCCTCACGACAACCATGCCCCCACGCCCCCCACGACCTCGATTAGAGCCACGACCAGAGGACAAAGAGGAATTAGGGGGAGTAGGGACGTTGGATTGGGCTGCATTGTTGAGGCAAGTGTAGTAGTGATTGAGGCACCGGTTACCATGAGCTTTTGAAAGAAGCGTATGCTCTAGTGGCTGAGAAGGAGTCCTCTAAGTTTAGTGCATAATAGAGGGGTGTATGAAGGAGGTTCCAAACGGGTCATGATAGAGGGAACAATATCTTGAAGATCAGTGCAAAGAGATTGGAGCACATAGATGTTGAAGTCACTAGGTTGGAGCGATTTTCCTGTTGTGGCCAACTCATCAGAAAGCAACTTGGCACGTTGAAGATAAGAGGCAACCGATTCATCAGGTTTTTGTTGTAAATTCTGAAGACTCATGTTCAAGGACATCAGCCTGGTGGAGAAGTAGAACCAATAACACCCTGTATCACGGTCCAGATCTCATGGATGGAATCCCTATCGAGTACAAGGGGGAGAACATCTTCAAAGAATGAAGAGAGAAGCATGCTAGTAATGGAGACATTTTGTTAGTGCCAGGTCACGGCCGTAGTTGCATTTGAGGGACAACAATAGGAGTCATCAACAAAGGAGTAGAGATTTTGGCCTTTGAGGAAGGTGACCAGCTATTTACGCCACAGGAGATAATTAGTCGGTGTCAATTTTAGAGACACATAGTGGTGAGAAGAGGGGGTAGATGTGAGATTGCGAACTGAGGAAAAAGGTGCAATAGATCTAACAATAGTGATAAGGATCCACACAAACTAGGAAAGATATGATTACAATTGGATTAGGGTTCCACATGTGATAATGATTCCTATCATAGTAGATATGGATCTGGTAGAGTCCTAAAGTAAGCACACCAGAATATATTTTTTCCAAGTATAGAAAGGCATCTATCTTGGCTAAGAAATAGTTTAGGCCTATTAGCTTGGGCAATTTCAGCTACATGATTTTTACAAAGTCCTTACCAGCCTTTGAAGAGTATTCTTAACTGCGTTGTAGCCCCTGAATAAACTGCATTGAAGGGCAAAACATTTATGAAAAATACTCTTATTGCATATAAGGTTTTCTTTCATATCACCCGCTCAGTCTTCAATGATGATTGCCTAATATTCCTTAGGCCCTCCAGTGGCTCATTGAAGCATCTTAAAAGATTTATTAGCCGATATTTTAGAGCATTAGGGCAAGCTATCAATCTTCAGAAGTCATCTACCTCGTTCAATTCCAACACTAAGTCTTTTTTTTTTGCTAAGAGTCAGCAAGTGAATTTTATTAATTAGGAGAAAGTATGTATAATACAAAGAATGTGGTGTAACCTTGAACCACTATTCTACCTTTGGCATTGCCATCAGCAGAAAAGAAATCCAATAAAAAAAAAACTAAATAAACTAAGTTTTAGATTTGAAATACTATTCCACTTTCGGCATTGCCATTAGCAGAGTAGTAATTCAATCTAAAACTAGCGCTGCCATGAAAACCTATATCTCGGTCTCAGTTGGGCATCCCATGTTATATCATCCAAAATGAAAGAGGGGGAAGAATCGCATGATGATGCTGTTTGTGTAAGAGCTGCTTTCTTAGCTAACTTGTCTACAATATTGTTAGCCTCCCTAAAACAATGGGTTACTGACCATGTAGAAGTATCCAAGAAAGCTTTATAGTAACGCCATTGTTGCTGAAAAAACCATGGAATGGTGTTATGGTGGATACAGGTCACCACCACCTGAGAATCACTTTCAATCCATATGTTCCTCCATCTCCTAGCCTTTGCCATCCGTACACCCAAGAAGAAAGCATCAAACTCAGCTACAAAATTATTTGTAACTCCTAGGCCACCGGCGAAACTTATGATGTGATTTCCTTTGTTGTCACGAAAGATACCTCCTGCTCCTGACCGATCCGGATTTCCCAAAGAACATCCATCTATGTTCAGTTTAAGGAATCCTTCCCTGGGAGGTTTCCAAACTATGGAGGAGTTTCCCTTCAATGGAGGAACTTTTGTCGTGGTGGAAGAGGAAAGCCAATGCTGTTCAGCTACGACCTGCTTGGTCAGCCCTATTAATCATCATTCCTTTCCATATTTGGAGGGAAAGAAATCAGAGAAGACATGATAATAGGAGTCGTACTGTCCAAATGGTCATCAAAAGAATATTGTATGATCTAGCAAATTTTTCAATCATGAGATCCATTCCAGTGAATGCAGTCTCGGAATTGATTTTATCCAGACACTTACAATTCCAATACCAAGTCAAGTTGCATAGAATATATGTAAGAATGATTAGGGTGCATAGTCTCATTTCTCATGGAAAATAATTGGCCTTCCTATTGAAGTGGGGAAATGAAAACAAGCTACTTTTCATATTCTATATCTCACTTTAAACTCTCAATTAGCCCTCTTGATGATATAAATAAAGTAGGATACATATTTTTATGCCAAAAGAAAGAGGAAAGGAAGTTTGACTAGATAACTTGGGACTGCTAGTCCAAGCCAAAGTTCGATGGTGGATTGGGCAATAGAAATCTCCATATTTTGAATGCATCATTATTACATGGCAACTTTGATCTAATAATACCTCTTTATGGGCTAGATTGTTGTGTAGCATCTATTTCCCTAATGGAAATCTTCTTTATAGGCATGCACAAGCTGGGAATAGACCATCCTGGACTTGGGGGTTGAAATCGTCTGCAATTCCGATCTTGTACAATTCCATAAAATACCACTTTCAGGGGGTGACACGTGTATTGATACCAATGCAATAGTCCAGATCTGATACAACTAATAAAACCTTAAATCAGTAAGGAGTCATTTAAATCAGATCTGGACCATTGCATTGGTATCAATACACGTGTCACTCCCTGAATGTGGTATTTTACGGAATTGTACAAGATCGGAATTACAGACGATTTTTTTCCCTGGACTTGGTGGAGCATCCTAATGGGTAGATTCTTACTTTAGAAATGTCTATTATGAATTGAGGGAAATGGTAAAGACATACATGTGATCCTTGAGTCCCTTCTCTCCCTGACTACTAGTCCAAAAATTACACTATCGAGCACCTCTTTAATCTTATATCTGGTGGGGCGGTCTGGGATGTTTCCTCGTTGAGATCTATTAATTTGTTGTCCACCCCAAGTGGTGGAAGCCAATCTTAAGATCCCCCTCATCTTTGAGGATGTCTAAGATAAAACATGTTAGGGCCCTGTGAAGTCTGCTTATTATCTGGGTGCCTCACTTTTTCCTTATGCACAGTGGAAATTCCCGTGGTCTTCCAAAACTCAACCAAAGACTCAAAAGTTTTATTTGAAAAGCCTATTTGAATGGAATTGGTGTTCTCTCCAATCTCAGGCACATGAATAATTTGGTGGCCTCAGATCTGTTTCCAGTTAAGTATACACCGTCATGTACTGTAGCATATAGTAACACCTCTTAATAACCAACCATGTAACTATCTCAAGTGGTCCCATATGCATTCTGTTAGTTGGTGAGAATCTCTTCTCTTGAAGAGTTTGTAACACTAAATATATTTGTTACTCAATTCTCATATTTGATTAACAAAGATATTACAATTCTTATATGTATTATCGTCAAGACTCTAGCGAGCTTTTCGTCTTTTTGTCATCCGCTAATGCTGTCTTCTCTAGTAGATTCCAATTCTGTCTTTGATCTTGAATCTTCATCTATGTCTCTAGGTTCTCTCAATGTAATATCCATAGCTAATGTTTTTATTACCAGATCGACTCCCTCTGCTAATCAGCACTCAAGGTCTTGGTTCCAGAATTCTCATTTTGGTCGCTCTCATAATTGCCACAACAATGCCTATAGTGGCACAAATCAGAATTATAATCTTGAGTCCTCTCATGACTCTTCCGAAGGATATTATCAACAAAATAGATTCTAGAACTGTATCTCCAATTTCAGGTGACAAAACTTCACCTCCCTCTATAAACATTCCACGTTAATGCTGTCAAGTTTGTGATACTCCTAGTCATGTTGCATCTCATTGCTGTCAACATCACAACCATACTTTTCCTCAATATGTATCCCCCTACTAATATGCCTCCTTCCACTTGGTTGCTCAATTCTAGTTCTAACAATCATCTTACTGCATATGTATTCAGTCTTGCTCTAAGTACTCCCTCTATTGGTTCTGAGCAAATAATAATGAGGAATATCCAAGGTTTGGATATAAAACATTCTCGTTCTTCTTCTTCTTCTTCTTCTTTTGCAATCTTCTAGTTGCAACTTTTAGCTTCCTGAGATCTTGTGTGTCCTTGATATTCACTGCAACTTGATTTTTGCTCATAAGTTTTCTTTAGACAATAACTTCTACTTTGATTTTCACCTTTGGTTCTTTTTTATTAAGGATCAGCGTACATAGACAATTTTATTTCGTGGCCAGAGTGACAATGGCCTCTACAAAATGTCGCTCTCTTGTACTGGTCCTCCTCCTTCATCTAGCTCGTTCACCATGCTTACTATTTGTGCCCCAATAGCTACTTGGCACCATCGCTTTGGACATCCATCTTATCGTGTTGTTCACTATCTCCTCAATCAAATTGATCTGTAACTCAAATAAAGATTGGCTTGTGATGCATATCATCAGTACAAGAGTCATAGACTTCCGTTTCAACCCTAGCTAGCCTTCTATTAGAGGTCCAAGAGTCATAGACAGTGTTCCAACCCTCTCCTTCTATTAGCTCAGCTCCTCTTAAGCTTACCCATTGTGATATATAGGGTGCTGCACCGGTTGTTTCCATTGATAAATTTCATTACTACCGTATTGTTTGTTGATGACTTAAGCAAATACAGTTGGATTTATCCTATTTCCTTTAAATCTGATGGTGCTTCTATCTTTGTTTCGTTCAAGAATTTTGTTGAAGATTATTTTACCTACAAAATCATAGCATTACAAATCGATAGGGGAGGTGAATTCCAGAAACTGCTTCCCTTTCTCAATTCTCATGGCATTGCTCTTCGAGTCTTATATCCTCACACTCAAACCCAAAGTGCGGCTGCCGACCGAAAACATCGTCATGTTATTAAACAGGGCTTGCTCTTATGCTACATGCTCATCTTCCAACTCATTATTGGACATGAAAATTTTCTCAACAGCAGCTCATCTTATTAATAGAATGACAACCACTTTGTTAAGCAATATCAACCCCTACAATGCCTATTCAATACCCCTCCAAATTAATCATTTTTGCGCACCTTTGGGTGCTTATGTTATCCTTGGTTGTGACCCTATGCTCATAATAAGTTAGAGCCTAGGTCGAAACCTTGTGTTTTTTTGGGTTATTCTCTTATACACAGGCTATAAATGCCTTGATTTATCCTCCAATCAGATTTACATTTCTAAGCATATTGTTGAAATAACCTAGAGGGGGTGAATAGGTATATACTAGTGGATTTAAAGAAAAATTCTTCAGATTAAGTTCCCTAGGTATGTGATTGCAAAAGACAATGCAGAATATAAAGATAATTACAATCACAAAACATAAGGATTTTATAGTGGTTCAACTCAACCTGAGTCTAGTCCACTCTTTATAAGGCAAGTTTCTTATAAAGTATTCCACTAGTTCTTCCCTTTCAGTACAATAGGTGGGAAGGAAAACCTTTACAAATCTCTTTCAAGGTAGAGAGGGACCTTTACAGGTAGAAAGTGACATTTATAATGTTTTCAGAAAAGAGAGTCCTACACTAGCCTAAGTACAGTCTAGACTAGTGTAAATACAAAGATAGAGTGGAATAAAATATTTGAGTTACCACATGTGGTGTGTGATATGAATATGTAATGATGATATAAGCATGTACCTTAGTAGTCTTTCCAATAAATGTAGAATGATGTGTGAAACTTATAGGCTGACTTGAGTTCTTTAATGGGGAGTAAGCATAATAATAAAACTCAAGAGATTAATACCTTTCCTTACTTTTTAGCTTTTGATAATGATGCTTAATGCTTGAATAATTGTTAATTTAATAAGCTATAAATAGGGTATTTATATGGGTGATTATAGTCCTAAACTAGGTTGGAAGATAATCAGAATTGGGAAAGAGATATGGCCTAATTGAGCATATTTTTCCTCTATCGATAACTACTTGTATGATATGACAATTGGGTGAAATAGAATTGTTGGAAAAAAAAAAAATACAGCCGTTGGAGGGCCTTAGACCATCCGGTATGCATCCAACTGGCTAGGGACATTATCGAGAGGCATCCGGTAGGGTGCCGGTAGGATCATATTGTTACAGGATCGTCTCTCTTGGTCTAGGTCTGATGAGTTCTTTGATCACAAAACTCTACTGGTAGTTACCGGCAGGCTTTTGTCTTTTGTCCTAACTGACTGTTGTCATTCAAACAGTCATAACTTTCTAATATGAAATCCAAATGATTTAATTCAAGCTGTGTTGGTTCCACAACTCAATGATCTACATTTTTTGAGTTTAGATTGACTTAAAATTCAGTCATTAAGTTTGACTAAAATATCCTAAGTAAGAACCTTACTGTTATCTTAGCAAACGATTATATTTTAGCTATGCCAACACACTTAGGGTCTTAGGGCATGAATGAGCACCACCTAGGGTCAAACTATATGATGCATATACGCAATGCAGTGCAATGCATGCAGTGTGTGCTATTACAACTTATTCTACACAAGGTTCTATGCATTGGGTCTTCAATCTTATCTTCTTGTGTGCATGACTTCCCGTATCTTCACTTTTATCTTCCTCACTTGACATCTTCCAATTCTTGATGCTTGAGGTCTTCATGATCTTCAAGAGGTCTTCATGACTTCACATTAGATATTTTGAGGTTCAGCATCTTACTTTGTAGTCCATGTCATGTTGAGGTCCTTACCTTCACATATCACTTGATAGATACTCATTAGAGATTACCTTTGTTTGTTATCATCAAAACCAATGTAGAGTTGAAACTCCGGAGGAAAGTGGGTAAACCTAACAGTTGCCTTTGAGGAGTCTTTCTTTCCCTTTCCCCTTTCCTCTATTTCTGCTTCTTCTTTCCCCTCTCAAATGCTCAATTGGTATAACATCTCACCACCTATTGTATTGCCTTGTTCTTCAGGAATCCCATCTGCTGGTCCAACTTTCTCAGTTTTCTCATTAGGGATTAAGCCTATTAGCTTGGCGCAGTCTAATAGATTGGTTACACCACATGCAACCACTCATCGAGTCCCACTAATTTCACATCCACCTTCTCCAAGTGAAATTACTTTTGAAACCATATCTGAGCATATATCTAAACCCATATCTGAGTTCAATGATGAACCCACATCTCAACCCGTTTTTCAACCCAATGTTGAACCCACATCTCAACCCATTGCTAAACCCACATCTGCACTATATCTGATCCTGAGATATGTCCTACAATAATTTCTGCTTCAATCTCACTCGATACTCAAAAGGTCTTGCACAGGTTACCTTTGGCTAGCACATTCACGACTCAATTTGTCTTCTACCGAGCAACCCATTTCGGTGGAAATTGTAACGCCCCCTAAGTGATTTGGGACTAAAGTTTGCACCCCCTCACTAATCTCCCAAACACCTGGTACTTATCGTATTCTTGGTGGGATACCTCACCGATCTTCCAAGTGGGTCTAGTACTTACCATATTTTTAGGTGTCACAATCTTTTCCACTTTTAGCATAGCATCTACATTGTGGACCCACACACTATCGTGGTCTGCTCTGATACCACTTGTAATGCCCCAGCCCCATTAACTTTGGCATAATATTGTCCTCATTGGCCCATGGGCCTCAAGGGTTTACAACGCATTGTACCATGTTAAGGAGGCTAGAGGTTATCAACTAGCCTAGTAATCGCTTCTAGGTGGTGTAAGACTAAAGTTTATACATCCTCATCAATCTCTCAAACACCTTGGTACTTATCATATTCTTGGTGGGAACACCTAACTGATCTCCCAAGTGGGTCTAGTACTTGCCGTATTCTTGGGTGTCACAGAAACTGAGTTAACATGTTATTCTCAAGAATTTAACTTTACTCCTTGGAAAGCTACAATGACGGATAATTTCAATGCATTGTTAAGAAATGGAACATGGTGATCGGTTCCTCCTTTCTTAGCTTACAATGTCGTTGGCTAATAGTGAATTTTCGATTGGAACAACATTGAGATGGGTCGATTGAGTGCTACAAAACACGACTCATAGAGAAGGGTTTTCATCAATGACTAGGTCTCGATTACACAAAGACATTCATTCCTGTTGTTAAGCCAACAATGGTTCAAGTGGTTCTCCGCTTACTATAACTAACAATTGGCTCCTATGACAATTGGACGTTCAAAACGAATTTCTCCATGGAGATTTGAGATTGGATGTTTATATGTTACAACTCTTGGGTTTTGTTAATTCCACTTCTCCAGAATTTGTTTGTAAACTACAAAAGTCACTTTTTGCCTTAAGCAAGCCCACGGGCTTGGTATACCAGTCTAAGCTCCTATCTTCAATCACAAGGCTCATGCTCCAATTATATGGTGTAATAACGTCGGGGTGACATACTTATCTGCAAATCCAAATTTTCACTCTTGAAGGAAACACATCAAGATTGACTTCCATTTCGTTGGGGAAACAATGGCTTCTAAACGATTAGTTGTTCATTACATCTCTACTATCAACCAGGTGGCGGACATACTTACCAAAGGCCTCTCGATAACCAACTATGTAACTACCTCAATTGGTCCCATGTGGACTCTGTTAGTTGGTTAGAATCTCTTTTCTTGAAGAATTTGTAACATTATAAATATTTGTAATTCAATTCTCATAATTTGATTAACAAAGATGTTACAGTTCTTACATGTCCATGTTATAGAACCACTAGAGAGACTATTGAGTATGAGCTCCTTCAATACCCCATCCCCAAATGGCGTGGTTTGCCTATTGTGTATCCATATGGTATTTCTCCCATCCAAGCTTGACTATGGTAGACTAGGTTCTACATTAATGTCGACGTCATAGTTTGACTAAGAGTCTAAGAGGGAGTAGAAGGACTAATTCATAACTTTTGCAATCATTCTATGGGTGATTTGGAAAAGTAGAATGTCCTTGGCCTCCCAGCAAACGGTTCCACCATTCAGGCCTAGCTTGGATGGATATGGTGAACATTTATGTGACTGAGGCCATTTCAGCTCTTGCCTCCCCCCATACTCTTAGCCACACACTTCTTTGGTCCTCTCTTGCTCGTTAATTTGGAACGATCCACATTTCATATGCTTTTCCCTATCCTCTAGGCCTTGGGCTATAGGGTTGGGGGGATGTTGTGCTTGATGATCGTAGTCTCTTCTATATTGTGACTACCAACCATGTTTTCCATAGTCTTGCATTTGTAGGGGAAGTGTTGGCTATTCTATTGGAGCTTAAATTCGCTATCGTCAAAGCATTTTGTTGGGTTATCTTCCACTCAAATTGCCAAGTTCTGATCAAAATCCTTTTGGATGAGTAGATGACCCCGCCAATTGAGGCTGTCTCTAGTTTTCCATATTGGATCCATGTAGCCGATCCCATTCAATTGGGATTAGGTTATGATTATTGTTGTTGTTGTTTTTGTTGTTAGGCTTAAAATATGTTCACTTGAGTTCTTTTTCTATTGTGTAAGTTGAGATACAAATGATTGTGCCTATGTTATTTATAATGGACTTTACTCTACCCTCACTTGGGTTTGTGAAAGAACTCCTACCCGGAGGATCACATAAAGATTTTAGTACTTTATATATTTATTTATTTTATTTTAATTTTTTTTTTCACATTGTGGCTTTATAAATTCCCTGGTTGCAGGTTTCTATTGAAAAAAGAAAAATCTATCTATAAGATGTAATATGTAAAATATCTTCCCATGCTTAATATAAAATAGGAATAAAAATGGATAGGATGCTTGTGTACACACATTAGCGGGTGCTATGTCTTTCTCTTTCTTTCCTCTTTTAAAATGATGATATATAAAGTATTCACATATAGATATGTGGTTCACACTCAAAATAAGAAATCATATGTGAAGTATTCACATATACATAGGTGATTCAGACTCAAAATAAGAAAGAGAAAAGTTCAAAGCCTAAAAAAGGGCTCCCGAAGAAGTTTTTCCTCTTTGATCCAAGAGGTTGAATTCCAAGAAACACATGTGAATGATACCTACAGGGGGCAAAGGTTATTTGCATTTCCTGTTGAGAAAGTCTATCTTTGTCCACCTAATTAGTAGTGTCACAAGCTAGGGTGATGTGGTATAAAAGATATAGAATGGATTAGCACTTGTCAAATCAAAAATTTTAGTCAAATTTAATCATCAGACAATCATGAATACTATTTACTACTATTTTAAATCATCCATTTATTTTCAACTTATATTTTAAAAGTTTGACTCTTAATTTGGATGCTCAAATAATTTTTATTACCATATTTGTCAATTCTAATAACATAGTAACTTGACATATGGGTAGAGGTCCAACTCCCAAGTCAAGTCCAATTTTTCTTCTTAAGCTTTTGCGTTTCTCCATTAAGAAAGTTATTTATTTCTTTTATTTAATTTCTATTGCTATGTCTTTTATTTTTAGTTAAATTAATATAGTCAACTCTCTTGATATTTACACTCTGCCTAATTTGAAAATGTGTTAATTAAGCACTCAGCCTTCCTGAGTTCGATTCGTAGCTACAGTTGACACTGTACGCTTGCGGTTAATATAATTAGTGTGGCTTACATTTGAGCCCAACACCATACTTGTTAGTTCTAATAACATTGAAAACTTGACATATGGGCTGAGGTTTAACTCCCAAGTCATAGTAGGCCAAAATTGTACTCCTGATCTACCATGTGGCAATATAAGACGTTATATGGAGGCTTCTTTGAGAGGGTAATTATGAAAATTAATTCTCACAAAAAATGATGAAAGCAGAAATTTGAAATAAACTCAAAATCTTAGTATTACAATCATGTTTGTTTGGTAAGAATTAAAAGAGAAAATAAAAGAAACTAGTTGTTTTCTAATAATAAAAAAAGTAACTAAAAAAAAAAAAAGAAGAAGAAGAAATACTCTTGCTTGGTTCTTTAAAATTTGAACTCACTTACATATGATGAAACTTACTTTCTTCCTTCTCACTAAGTTTCTTTCAAACTTCTAAGATTTTACGAGTAAATATTACTTTGCAGACCTGTCACTTTATGTTCAGTTAGACATTAAATGAATATTCTGTCATACCATTTCTGCCCTTTGCCAGACAAAGGGTAAAAACGCCACCCTACCATGCACAAAAATCGGATCCATTTTCACGTTTGTTTTCTTTCCTTGATTTATTTTCTTCTGTTTTTATTTCCCCATTCATTTCTTGCCAAACAAACAGAGTCTTCTGAGTATTGATTCAATACAACCAAAAGAAAAAAAAAGAAAGAAAAGAATTTTGCTTGCATATACCCTCCGTGGTCGATCCAAAAGAAAAAGGAAGAAAAACAAGAAAGGAAAGCATGAAAAAACTGCATCATTATTTGATCCTCGATTTCCAGGAGGAGCACTGGTCTAGTCCTTGATTACCACCCTGGAAAATTTGGATGAAGTTTTGTTGCCATTCGGGCTCGAGCAGCCAAAGAGATGGAATCTCAAAGGGTACGTGGAAAGTACAAAACCTAGAATGGTATTTCTAAACTCAAAGAAGAAGTGAATTATTTTATTTCTTTGGTTAAAAACTCGCCAGCAGGGCAACCCAAGTAGCAGCATGGTTTTTTTCCATCAATTATCTTTGTCTCGTGGATCCTTAATACTCAATAATGTCATCAATTACTTTGACAGCACAAGCCAGCATTGCTTGCCATGAAGCGACATTCATTCCCCTCCAAATCTTAGAACAATAGAACCTGTTAATAACGACCAAACCAACATTAGTTTATGAATGCTCAGTTGTTGCTGAACCAAACCAAGCAACAGAATCTCTCTCTCTCTCTCTCTCTCTCTCTCTCTCTCTCTCTCTCTCTCATATGCACACCTCCTAGTTGTTCCATGTCGCTATCCCAATCGCACTCCAATACAGTTGTTTTAAAGGTCCCTAAAGTACTCAAGCACGTTATAAATTTACGATGGCCACACAGTGCACACCACATTTGGTGGCTCCCCTCCGATTTTGAGGCTTTAGTTTGAGTTGGTTCCTGTACTAGTGTCCTTGCTATTAAGCCCACTCACCTTCTCAACACTGCAACCCAAAAGCTGCTCCTTTGAGCTCTCCCACTTGAGTATATACGGGTACTTGCTTTTCATTCTCATTGATGCTACATATCTCCTCCAGCTCAACTTATTATTGTTTCGGTGAGCCCAACCACCTACTTGTTCTTTCTTCTGTACCCCTTGAACATGGCAGTGATTAGTGAAGGACAATGATGTAAGAAACACTTCGCCTATGTTGCTGAAATGACATGGATCACCCCAATTCCCCCTTCCAACGATGACCCCTAGAAGATTTTACATTTCAGGATGGACCTAAACCATGATGGGTTTCTATAGTTGCAGGCAAGTGTTGCGAAATCAGAGAAGATTTAGCATTTCTAGCTCTTCTGAATTTAGCAAAGCAAATAGCAATGCCTTTTAAGAGTCACGTTCAGGTTTTCACAGAATTGGGTTCTTGAGGAGAAACCCACAGCAAAAGTAGCATATGACAAATACTATACAGAAAGTTGGGAACTTTTTCAACCTTTTTATCCATTGAGAGAGAGCAAGTTGGCTACTGAAGTAAAAGCCTACCACCGCCCCCTACCATTTCAACTGTTAAATGGACAATGACTTCTCATCTGCTCCCGAAAATCCCACACTTTTGAACAAGATTGAAGTTTTTAACATTGATAGAGATGTTAAAAGGTCTTTTAATTCATTTTATGAGGCTTGAGGAGGTTGTAATAGTTTTGAAAGAACTAGAACAGCTACAAAACAATCACAGTAAGATCCGTTGTCAATCTCACCAGAAGGAAATATACCTCTTTTTTTTTTCACTCATTTTCGGAATATGAAAGCAACTAACATATCATTCAAATCTTCCCCATCTCCACAGAGAAATTTTCATATCATCATGGATAGACTAGACTTCCCCCAGTAGAAAGAATTCTCTGTGAGGGTTCTTAAGATGGAAAAGATGATAGCATTATCAGAACAAACAAGTCTTCCTTTTCCTCCCAAGACTAAACATTTCGGAAAGACATCCAAAACAGAATCCAAAATCTTACAGTATCAGAGAAATCAAATAAAGATTGAACAAAGTAGAGCTCACAGAGCTCATCTAAACAGGAAAGTTAAGAAATATAAAATTAACAAACTCATACAAGCGAAACTGGGGATAGAACAACCTGAATCCACACAGTGACACAGATTTCTTCTTCCCACGGTCAGCCATTTGTGCAAGAAACCGAAAATCTTCCTTCCCGTCCTCCTCGTCGCCCTCCTCTCTACAAATTCTTAATAACACAGCTCGTTTCATGGACTCTTCCATCAAGATAAGAGAATTCCTGAGACGAAATATGGGAGAAAAGACAGATGGGTAGAGCGTATATGTCGATTAATGGATGAAAATAAATAATTGAAACAATTTGAGGAGATGGGTATGGAAGATTTACCTGTTGAAGGGAGAATTTCGGTTTGTTTACTCAATGGCGTGAAGCAGAGGAAGCAGAGGACGGCTTGTCGGAGACAGCGTCGTGCTCCTCTTCACCTTGAATTCTTGCCGGAATGCGGAAGCCAGAAAATCCTCCAGAGGCAAATCCGATGCCGGAGATGGGCAATCTATGATGGACTGAAGCTGCCATATGATTATGATGATGATCTGAGGCGGAAATCTGCGGGTCCATCCAAGCAAGAACTGAAGGTGAGTTACTGGACTGAAGGGGTCCCCTCTGAGAAAAGAACTGGCTTTGGCCGAGAGATGGTTGCAGCAGCGGCGGCGAATGGAAGACGAATCCTCCTTCACCTCCTCCTGAGCTGCTGCTTGTATCCGTTCCGGCATTCCAAGCGACTGTTCTCTGATATTGAGTGTCCGTCGCTGTCTGCTGCTGCTGATGTGGCTGCTCAGACCAAGCGTCGGAGGTGGTATCAAACGCCAATGGAGCAGAAACAGAGAAAAGGGTCTGTTCGGCCGAACGATTAGGCTGTGGATGGTGGTGCAGCTGCTGTTGCTGGTGAAGAAGGATTGGGTCTCGGAAGGACTGGAGAGAAAGACGAAGATCTTGAGCTTGGCTGCTGGTTCTGGAGATAAGGTCTGGTGGGTAGTTCTGAAAATTGATGGAATACGAGGATGTAGATGCGCCCATTGGGAAGAAGGACTTTATGGTGTCAGCAATGGAGTCGGAGTCTAAAGAAGGCGGAAGGAAGTTGGAGCTGTGGCTGGGATTGTTCATCTGCTGCTGCTGATGCTGAAAACCAAACCCAGAAGCCGCTGCCTCCGCAGATGCCATTGGCCTCTTACTCGAACCAACTGCAGTGTCGGTTTTGTGCCGGAAATGAAGCCTGTTTTCCTCTTCGTGGCCTTGGTCGACAGGATGAGTAGTATCAGTGGTGGCGGAAGGAGCAGCTGCAGCACTGCAAGTGGTGGTGGTGGTGGTTGGGGTCCAAGCAGGACGCTGGGCGAGCTCGTCTATGGAGGCCTTGGCCTTGTTGATGAGCCAATCGACGGCCTTGCTGGGTCGGTCGTAGCCCAGTCGATCCTGAACGTCGTAGAACTGAATGGCAGTGTGAGCAGACAAGCGGACTCTCCGGTCGCGAGGACCCTTTGCAGTGCAGACCTTGCTGTGCCTGTCTTTCCTCCCTGTGGATCGCACAATGTGGCCTCCTTGCACTTCTACGATCTCTCCTCCTCCGATGGTGGCGGCGGCGGCGGCGGCTGCTCTTAGCCCCAATCTCGACGACGGTTGGTGGTGCCGACTCTCTTCCATCGGCTCCCCCAATCTCGCATATTCGATACCAGAAGAAGATGTCAAAGTAGCAGTAGTAGTAGGAGACGATAAGGAAGAAGGACAAGCAGATGGGAAGTAAGATCGCTTTTTGGGGGGTTTGGTCTGGTGGGTATCTAATGCTCCCCCATCCAATCTTCCATAGAAGTGCTGCTGCTGATAGTGTTGCTGCTGAAGATGATAGCCATGAAAGTGAAACCCTTGTTGCTGCTGCAACTGAAGCGGTTGTTGCAGACGCAGACCATGTAGCTCTTCTTCTTCTTCGAAATGATCTTGGTCCCCTTCTTCCTGATCTTCTTCTTCGTCGTCGTCTTCTGCTAGTCTTGTTGGTTTTAGAGCTTGGTGGAGATGCTGCCTCTGAAGCTGCTGCTGCTGATGATTCCACTGAGGATCCAGACTCAGACCCGTCCTGTTTCCTTGTTCCAGCTTTTGATTTCTTTTTACACTTTTTCTTATTACTGATGATTACCCGCACTGTCCCTTGTTGGCTCGCTCCACGAGTCGTCTTCCCCTTCGTGTTGCTTCTTCTGTTGCTTAATCTGTTTCTCCTGCAGCTGCCACCACTCTGTAACCTGATCCTGCTGCTGCTGCCTCTTCCAACAGACCTTGCCATTCAACTCTCCAAATTCCATCACCGATACCTCCAAACCCCAACACCCAATTCCCCAAGAGACCCACAAAGCTACACAATATCCTTTCCGTCTTCAGTTGGGGAAGGGGGGCATCCCCCTCTCTCTCTCTCTCTCTCTTTCTCCTCTTCTCTACCTATCTATTCAAGTTATGTCCTCAACCCATCTCTCTCTCTCTCTCTCTCTCTTTCTCTCTATCTCTCTCTAAGAAAGGCAGATGGAAAGGCCAGTCGTCTTTGATGGGTCTCTCTCCGTAGAAGGGTTACATGTAGTGCCCACCAACACAACAGAGAGAGAGAGAGAGGGGTAAAAAGAAAAAGACCTGCAAGGCTGTAACACGGCTAATGTGCTCCTAAACAAGCAAACTCTGAACACCTAAAAATTCAGATAACTCAGATGGGTTTGCAGAGAAATCCTCAGCTTCTTTGGGAAAAGAACGAGAGAGAGAGGGAATGGAACAGTAAATTGAAAGAGGAATTCTTTTTAGGCCTAGGGGAACCGTTGATGCCTTTTGCTAAGGGCCGCAGTGTTCGGTTAGAAAATAGATTAACGATCTTCGTGATCTCAGCAAACGAAGTTTCCCTACTTCACTCGCTCGCTCATCTCATCTCACTCGCCAACTTAACTCTCTCTCTATTTTTTACTTTTTCCTCTGGAAAATTCGAATATCAACCTTTACACAGAGAAATATAGTTAGAACCGTTGGTTACGGCTTAAATGTTTCAACTTTCAAGCTTAGATCGATGAACCTCGTCACCTCATTCTCCGTAGTTCCACGGGCCTAAAATCTAAGACCCACACTCCTACCCCGGCCCATTCCAAAACTGAAAGTGACCTCTTTACAGCCCAACCCACTCCTCTCCCACCGGGCTCTACTGATTATAGGACACAATTCTAAACTTTGCATATTCCTGGTCATTTGGATCTTGGGTTCCTGGGTAGACCACGGGTCAAGAGATCCGAAGTAGTACCAAATCGGTCGCCTTTGATTCTAATTTGATTCCGATCTGAATCAACAACAATCGGTCATAAATGATCCAGAATTGGCGAAATATCCTTGGATCGGCAGACTCAGATTGGCAGGAATTAGAATCGGTTGCAGACGATCTAGCCAATCTGATACCATTTCCTTGAACCTTTGGGTTGATTCATTGCAAAAATTTAGACCTTACAATGAATTTATTTGAATTTGGCCTAGTTTAGTGCCTTAAATTTTTTTGACAAAGTCAAATCTTTGTACTATAGTATTAAAAAATAAAACAATGAGAAAAGCTCCATAATGGCTAGATGAGCCACCACAATTAAAACAAACACCTATCAATTAGGGATGAAACTGATCAAATTTTGAGTGGATACAGTAACATCCAAATTTTTAACCCGTTAATGCATCCATTTTTTTTTTTTTTTTTTAAATTTGATTTCATATTTGACAGATATTTTCTCCTATTATCTTAATTTTAATCAGCTAAGAACTCAAATATTCAAATTTCAATTCGATAATATTCGATTAATATATAAATGTTCATAAGAAATAAATGAAGTGGTTTTTGAGGTGGTCAAATTAGCTTCCATGTGGAGGCTCAACTAGCCCAAAATTTTGTGGGTACATAGCTCGAAGGTTCCCCTACCAACATTTCAATGTTTATCATGAACGAGCATTACCAAGTGTTAGAAAGATTCATAGGCCAATAGATATACATGGGAGGAGATAGGATTTTATTTATTTATTTATGTTTTGTGAATTGTAATGCTATGTACTATATTTTAACCTCACCCTTCCTACCCTAATTGAAAGCAGTATTTGATCCCAAGACCCCACTACAACTAGATTGAAAATGGAGGAAGCTTGGAGAGACAGTACACATTCTTAATGGTCCTGTGAATCAAATCCTTTTAGTGAATTAACATGAGAGAAACTAATGCCAATCGGATTATATTTCCTTATTATAGAATACATATATTGGATCAAATTTTCAAAAACAAAACAACTTCTTCATAGCATCAATTTGAACCCTTCATAAAAGCATTTAAAATTAGGGACAGATTTTCAAATTCCAAACAAAGTTCTAAACTATAATACTAAATTCTATATTGGCTTTAGGAATGAATTAACAATTCAACAGCCACCTAGTAGTGAATAACCCATTCCTAGTAAATAATAGATCCAGTAATATTGGAGAGGTTGTCTAGACATAGAGGAAATACATAAGATACCATTTATAACTTGAGCAAGAAAGAGAGAAGCAATTAAATTGTAATAATTATATTTACCATTATGAATTAGCTCACATACCTTAGAGAATAATGAGTTAGCAGATGACTATGCAGAAACACCAAACTATCAATCCCTTTTTAAACCAAAGTAGAAGAATCAAGTAATCCATTATTTAGCAAATACCAATATTTCTAACTCATAAGGCAGAGGGGCTGGTGAGAAGTTCCCAGACTAGCTTTAATAATAAATCCTTATTATGTGTAAAGTGTACTAGAGAATCCCAGGCTTCCTAAAGATTTATAACTGTAGAAGGAGGTACAAGAAACAAAGGACCATTTATTCTTAGTACCAACCTCTTTTCAAAATCCAAAAATTAATAGAGTTATGCATATTATATATTTTTAGGAGGAAAAAGAAAGCTGGACATCCAATAAGCTGGAATGAAGTGGAAAACAGATTTAATTAAAATTAACCAGTCAGCCTTAGAAAGTAAATGAATCTTCCATGTATCTAACTTAGTTTTAACTCTATTAAATATTTGATTCAATGTATTAAATTTATTTCAGGAAAAAATTGGTGTACTCAATAAATTGTTCCATCACTGATAAATTTAACCCCCAAACACTATATTTCTAACTTCCTAAGATGTATTTCAACTGAAAAGGACTCTACTTTTCTTAAGATTAATTTAATGACCTTATTTTAAAATAAATAAATAAATAATGACTTAATAAATATTCAAATAAGTTAAGAATAAAATGCATAATAGATATATCATTTTTAGTGGTTTTACAGAAAATAAAAGTATCATCAACAAGAAGACATGAGCAACCTTTGGGGTATATCTTCCCATTTTAAGACAATGATACATGTCTAAATCCCTATATACATTCAATAGACAAGATAGACCTTCCATTACTGTAAGAAATAGATAATTTCTAAGAAGACATCTCTGACAGATACTTCTAGAAGGATTAATGAAACTAAATCCACTACTTTCAATTTTTATAGAATATGCATACCAAGACCCAAGGTAACTAATCATATTACACTACTTTCGATTAAAACCCAAATATTCAAAGATAGCTCTTATGTATCCCCTTTCCTGTCCACCCACCCACATTTTCTTTTATGATAATTCAAATTATGAAAATTTTCATGCACTATAATAGTATTATCATTAATTTGTTTATCCTTAACAAAATATGCTTAAAAAATATAGATAAATATGGACAAAAAGGCTCAAGTATATTAGATTACAACTTAGCTAAGACTTTATAAACTATCATATAAAGAGTAATAGGCCCTTACTCATTGTGATTATATTTTGTTTCCATAGCATACTGCCCATGTATAGCTCTAAGATTTTTTTTTTTTTTTATGTTTGTAATAAAATATCAATTTTTAATAATAGAGCATTTGATATTCTATGGAGATTTCTTGAATATATAGCTTTTGATATTCAGGTTTCATGGAAATTTCATAGGATTTACAGTATTTTTTTTTTCTTTTGCCATAAAACATTTGGGAGATTGGAACATAATTATTTTTCAAATTTATTTTTTATTTCTTAATTTAATTTTATAATATAATTTTTGAAATTTGTTCTTGAATGGTTTTACTTGTAAATTCAGATTTTAATTCTATGACATAAGAATGTAACAGGTTTAATGAATTTATATGACTATACCTAGGTTAATTACAATATTCAAACATGATTATTGAATTGCATCATTGCTTCCCTTTTATAGCACATGCCCATATATATGCTGCGTTGTAGTTGGTGTTTAGATGTTTTGAACTTGTCCATGCAATCATCTATACTTTATCTACTTAATAAGTTTCACAAATGAATTTTTTTCATGTGATGATACAAAGTCGTAAGTTTTTCCCCCCTTGTCGAAGAGATCTATCAATCGATTAAAGAAGTCAAGGAAAATTCATGTGACAAAGAATTTACAAGACATATAAGAAAAAAAGGTAGGAAAGAGAAACCAAACACAAAAAAGATGTACCTTAGCAGCACCAGAGATTAGCAAATAGGCATCAGAATTATAACACTAGGAATGGAATGAAAACTAAAAAAATAAAATAATGAAACCAACTTTTCCCCATATATATTATTTTATTTTATTTTTTTGTGAAAGAGGATTTATTCAAAGGGATGGGACTTTGGAGAAACTCATGGAAGCCAACATTGATCTTGGATCTATGGATCAGAAATGAGTCCAATTGTCTTGTTGATCACAGACAATGCTCTCCTTGCCAAGGAGTCAGCTACATTGTTAAACTCTCTCGAAAAAAAAAAAAAATACAAGACTCAAAACATGATTGCAATTGAACAATATCCTTTAAGATGGGTTTGACTATCATTCCACGATTTAAGAAAGTCACCACATCTTTGTTGTCATGAATTTGAAGTTTTCTTTATGGGTATTCATTAGGAAAAGACCAAGAACTAGAAGAATATATGGATCGAAAGTGACTCTCAGGAAGTAGTGTTTTGCATCCAACAAAAGATCATTCCATGAGTTTTTCAACAGCAATGGAGGACCTACAAGGCTTTCTTGGATAGCTCCTCATGGTCAATTTCCCATTGCTTCCGAGAAGCCAACATTGTTGCAGATAAGTTAGCTAAACAAACAACTACAACTCAAACTATATCATCATGGAATGGCCTGCCCACTTTTCTATTAGAAGATACAACTTGGGATGCTCAATTGAGGCCAAGATATAGGTTTTCATAATTGGACTATTCTATATTGGTCTGCTGTCTATTGATGGCCATGCCGAAGGTGGATTAGTGGTCCAATTCTAGATCTCAGTTCGATATTTGTATATTATATTGTTCTTTTAGTCTGCTGATGGTCATGCCAAAGGTGGATTAAAAGTTCAATGATTGTTCATTTCCCTGTATTACATATTCTTTCTCTTCATTAACAAAGTTACTTGTTGATTCTTAGAAAAAAAAAAAAACACATTTGTTGTCAGATTCCACCATAATGTGAATGAAGTTTTTCAAAATTAGTCTCTAGCAAAGTTGAGAGAATTTTCAATGCTTCCCTTACCAAAGCTACTCGAGACATTGCTGGGTTGGAGATAGCAAACCATGGACCTCCTTGATGATCACAACAAATAAATCCTAAGCCACCATTCATTGTGTAACATCCTAATTTGATATTTATACCCCTACTTGTAGACAAGAATAAGAAAGAGTAGAGGAAGCCAACGCTGGCATGGTTGGCAGTTATGGAGTGCCAAGAAGGTAGAAGTGACCCCACCTGCTCCTGTTCAGCTTGCCAAATCACTAGAGCTCATCAGGAGGCGTGGACAAAGAGGTAAATCATTTTAGAAATTCTGTTCTAAGTCTAAATTGGGTTGAAATCATATGTATAAGGCTACCAGTATCTGTACTCAATCTCAATTCAATGATTAATTTAGGGAAAATAGCTTAAATTCCTCAGAATTCCCTAAATTAGGAATTTAACCTTAAAATTTCTATAGAATTTAATGGTAGAAACCGTAAATGAATAATTGGAAACCTAGATATGGATCATTGGGAAATTTAACTAGACTCCTCCTACTTGAGTTTGTCAGATCAGATTCCATGAGGGGAAAATAGGTCTAATTTAGCCTAACAGTGCCTTAAGCAATAGAGTACAGCATGGCAGAATCGGATTCTATAGAATAAGGAGAATTGGTGGGTCCTGACTAGCCAACAGATTTTGACCCAGGTAACCTGCAGGTTAGGGGGTCCAGAAGCCAGATAGGTTGTGTAACAGGTTAGTAGACTTTTGGACATAAGTTTGTGTTTGAATATACAAGAATTCATAAGAAACATAACCCAGGACTGTAGGGTCCAATGCTTGGAACTTCATATGACCTCGAGGACTGTAAGTATGGATAAAACCTCTCCCCTAATGAGGATCTATTAGTGATTCTCTATATCTAATTCTACTATCGAGGAGGTTTAAGAAATCAAGGAATCAATATATATATATATATATATGGGAATGCTATATTTAAAGCAAGTGGGTAGAATGTAGGATTTTATAATGTACCTAATGATTTAAATATCTGTTGAATAGGGAACATAAGTGACAGTGTGGGAATTTTCTTGAATCCAAGAAGTGAACTTGTCTGAATTGAATACCAAGGTGAGTGGGTGCCCTACCTTGTTTTATGGATTGTTTCAAATATTTATTTTTCTTGTATATTATGCATATTATGAATATTATTTTTGTGATATTGCATTGGCGAATCTGACAGCTGAAAGAAGGTAAGACAGGTAAGACGGGATACTTGTGAGTGCCTAGCAGTTATTGGTTATGTTGAGAATGATTGATGTTTGGATATGCATCATGTAGAAATTGTGGGCTAGGATATCACCACCTGAGTGCTACAACCCCTTGTTAGTAGGAGGATATGTACTGACTAATCTTATGGCTACCTAATCAGTAGTACACTTCTGTGGTACGACATACTGTACATAGATACGAATAGCAGCAAGGTACGACGTATTGTATACTTGATTGCCCTGGATTACTAACCTAGGGGTTAGCTAGGGGACTGAGGTTCTTTCCGGAATTGTCTGACTCCTACCTGTAATGAGCTTGTATTCCTGAGGTCCAACGTATAGAGTAGGGAATACCACCTACATTCCATAGTATTATACCATTGATTACAGACTTAGTAATGGAATAGGAAGCAGTGTAATCCTAAATGAATCCATGTCATCATGTAAGATCTGGAGCATGCATTGTGTCATTTGTATTGTGTGTGCTTGCTTGCCCCCACCCCCTCACTGAGCATAACGTGTTCACCCATCTTATTTATTATTCTAGATGACGAGACCAGTGTTTTGTTGACTTTTGACTCTGCTTATGAGACAGTGGCCTTAGATCACTTGGCCCATTTTTCAGAGCATGAGACCAACCATGGACCCGACTGTGAATGTGACAATTGTGCCTATGGAGGCTAGTTCTTCTGAGGAGTAAACAGGCTGTTGGACATTTACTTTTTTTGTATATATATGCTTCCGCTGAAGAATACTCTTTGATGTACAAAGCACTCTGATGTATATAGTGATTGATGGGATGATATGTTTTGTGTAAATATTCTTTTGGGAAATGTATATATATGTGTATCTATGTATCTTCATCTGGATAACTGTAACATAACATATCACATAGAGACACTGGGAAAACGATGTAATATATTTTGCAGATACTATTTATATCATTATGAACTCTGATTTATAGCTATGTGTTGTGGTGTTATGAGCTCCCCTAAGTCTGGATCCTGGAGAAACAGGCTAATTGATACGGTGAGGTGTCCAGTGCCGCATTCCTTGGCTTAGTTGGAGGCAGGGTGTGACACATTGATCCAGACGGGAGATTTGCATCACAATTTATTTTGAATTTTTTTCTAGGAAAAGGCTCCAAGTGGCGTAGCAAGGAAGTAGATAGTTGGGCTCGATCTGTTGAAGGAACTCAAGGCGAGGGGGAGTTAGCTCAGTAGAATTCTTCGAAATTCCTTTCCATTGATTAAATTTCCTTAAGGGGCGTCCAAGTTTGTTTTCCAAACAAAAATCATTCATGTCTAACCATAATTGCCAACAAACGAAAGTGCAAAGGGAAATAGTAATTTCCCCATACTAGCTTCTTGAAGCAAGGATTTTCCAACTAGCAATCCATTCATGAAGGTAAACCTCAATTCCCTCTAGAGCTTTGTGAGATAACCTATAGCCGAAACATATCAATCGAGCAAAGGGGCAAGTTAGTAAAATATGTGAAGTTGATTCTTGCACATTACTACATTATAAGCAATGAGAGTCAACAAGGATATCCCTTCTTCAAAGATTCATGGTTGTAGTGAGAGCCGCAGCACATGCCTCCAAAGAATTGATTTAATATTTTGGAGGAAATTATAGTTCAATACTTGCTTCGAAACCTGATTCGAAACTTGTTGCCACTACTTAGGGAAGGATGATGAAGGTTGTAGAGACGTCTTCTTAGGTTCCAAGTTTAATAATAAGTGGTATGCTGATTTGACCAAAAAGATCCCATTCCGAGATGCCCCCAATTAAATTTGATGGTCTTCCCGCAAGAACATGGGTAAATGAATTTTAGCAATCTCTTCTACTTCAGTAGGCCGAAATAAGGTGGATAGAATAGCTCAATTCCAAGTCTGATTGTCATGATCAATGAGTTGAGAGAGCATCTAGAAATTGCAATTGGCATTTGAGGATGTTGGATCCGATAACCTGGAAGAGTAGGAATTCATGAGTGATGCCAAATATCAATGCTATCTCCATGCCCAATACCCTAGATTAAACCCGCTTTTAAGACCTCATGGACATCCTTAATGCTATTCCAATGTATTGTTTCCAATAGCATTACAAAGGAAGTCACCATTTCAAAAATGAATAGATTTAAGGTATTTAAAGTATAGAGCATCAGGCTTAGTCCATCAGTGCCATGCCACCATTGACAATATGGTCCTATGGTGGAGAGTTGGGTCCCTGAATCCCAAGACCTTTCTGTTTCGAATGACACAAAAGCTTCCAAGAGATCCAATGGTGTTTAGATTTTCCATTAGAATCCCCCCCAAGAAAATTTTGAAGCTACTCTTCAAAGCTATTGATGATGGAAAGCTAGGAGTTTGAAATGGGAGGATGCATAGTTTGCCATTGGGATTGCACCTGACTTGAGCATCACTTCTTCCCCACATAACACAAAAGGCTAGTCTTCCAGCCTTCCTACTTTTTTGTAACTCTTTTTGAGATATCATTGAAAAGATTAGCTTTTGAAACTCTCAACTGAGTGGATAAACCCAATATTTTTTTGGGCCAACACCATATGAAACTTTTAAAATGCAAGAAAAAACCACCTCTTTAGCTGTGAGGGTGACTTATTACTTAAGTTAGAGAAGAAATTTTAATATTGATGACTTGACCTAACGCTTGGTAATTGTTAATCCCAGGTTGAAACTGAGAGGAGGGTGAACAGTGTCTACAAAATCCTTCTCGGAGATGCCTGTTTGAAGCTACCATGTATTATGTTTTACACACATAATCATATGTTTATCCATCTTGTACCATTCAGTGGCCAGGTCTACCAGACAAACATACCCATCCTACATATATTCATAATCTACGCACTCCAATATACGTTATACACAAATGACACAAGATGTATATGGTTCGACTCATCCCCTACTCCACAAAGCAATACCCTTTTTAGGTTTTGTATTTTTCTCAATACTCAACTAGCTTATGACTGTTACAACAGTCTAAGTGCTATGACATATGCACATGCTTCAATCAAAGTTGGATCTCAGGCTAGGGTTTTACCCCCCTCCTTTTATAATATTTAATAAAATATGGATACAAATCCTTTCCCCTTACATAAGCCTTATGATTTTCAATAATAACAACCTAGATAAAAAATAACTAGATTTGTGTATAGAGATTAGCTCCCTTGACTGACAAGGGATAGAGAACTTCTCAGAGAATCCCAGATGCACGCTAAAATCTTCAACTTTCTTCTTTGTTGGAGAATCTTGAATATTTAACTGTAGGAGCCCTTTTTACACCTTCTTTTCCCTTCCCTTTTCTTCCTTCTTCCTTCACTAAGGGAAAACCCCTATTAGTGGTGCTCTCCAACTTTTCTAGAAGTATTAAGGAATCATTCAAATCACATATAATAAGGGAGAAACTTCTTCTCTTGCTTCACTTTTTTTTTTCGTCTTTCTTGCAAGGATGCTCCAATAGACTCAACAAAACCTTCAATAGACTTCAATAAGTCGATGAAACTTAAAAATGGTTGTTGGAGACACTTCAATGTAATCATAAGTTTCCATTTTCCCTTTTTCCTCTCTTTTCTGCTCTTTTCTCTTCTAGGATTTTTCTCCTTTTTGTTCTTGAAGAAGGTATGAAAGAAAACCATAAAATCCACTTAAGAAGGTGCAACAAAATTCCCAGAATCGTGTATGGTTTAACCACCGGATTCATATAGGAATCTATTCTGAAAAATTGACCCTACCTCAGTGCGGGAGGCATAACTTTTTATATATAACTCCAAATGAACTGATTCGTATTTTTTCTAAAATTAGACTAAAAAATTTACAAATTTTTAGAAAATATCATTCCTATAATTCTTTTCTTTTTTAAAAGAGCTCAAAATTTGACTCAAAGTCAAGTGAATTGAACCCGTCATGACAAACTTGGTTTCCTCTATCTTGGAGCGATCATACAGAAATGATCATTTCTCTCATCCGAACTCCGGTTGACCTAATTCTTTTTCTTGCAAACAAAATACTTGAAGAAATATGTTTTATGTTTATAGCTTTAACCAAGGTGCACTGCATGGATTTCAAAAATAGGCTTGAACCCAACTAATATGTAAGACATTTTCTTTTTTAGCTTATACATTGGCCTAGAGAACATGTTGTAACTTTTTACTCTAATACCAGGTCGATGTGATTTCAGTTGTGTTAGAATCATGGTTCAAAGATATACAGCTTAGATGTGCATGTCTCTTTCTAAATCTTCCATTCAGATTTTTGAAAATACCCTCAAATGTGCTGCCATTGTATAACTTAATGATTTCTTCACTTTTCATGGAGGATCTTTCACACATTGCTTCCACTTCGCGTATGTAATGTGTGACACACCTCTGAGCACTGTCATGATAATAAAGTGATTGTCATCACCTCCGGCAACCTTATCATTGGCACATGACCAATGTTGTTATCAAGGAGAACCCATATGAAACAGTAATAAATATCAAAACATCCTTAAAAGCAAACATCTTTGATAACCAAACCTTAGAAAATAACAATAAGTCATCTATGAATAATAAATGTGCTACTGGGGGATGTAGTGATAATGATGAACACAAACACCATCAATAGATCCTTTTGATTCTACTAGTGCAAAACATTGCTAAGGGCTAGAGCGGATCCCCTTGCCTAATTCCCCTTTGTTGTTGGATTGAACCCCAAGCAGCTCCATTAATCAAGAACCTTTAACTCATTGATCAAATGCTAGGCATGACTAGACAGACGTCCCATTAATCACTGAAACCCAAACACAACATCAGCTTTTTAAGGAAACTCCATTCCACACGGTCGTAGACCTTCTTCATGTCTAGCTTCTTACACCCTTTTTTCCTCTTGCGAATATATTTAAATAGCTCTTTAGCAATGAAAGTGTTGTCTGAGATAGATCAATTCAAGATGAAAGCAGACTGAGTGGGTGAAGTAAGCTCTTCCAACACTGGCTTGAGATGGTTTGCAAAATATTTCATGATGCCCTTTAAGATTACTGCACATAAAGCTATCGGCTTGAACTTATCAGTACCTTGAAAATCCCTAACTCATCAAGGGGTTTGGATCTCTTTTGGAAAATCCATATTCAAGTAGCAGTGACTTCATCTGTTAATAGAATTCTGAACACGAAGGTTTCAGTTAACAACGTGCAATAACTTTATGTGTGGCCATCAAGTTTGAGGCACATCTCCATAGAAAGAGTTTAATCTCAGGGATCAAATTCATCTTCCATATATCAGTCCACAATTTTTCTCTAGGGTAAGACTTATCCTATTGTCATTTAGAAAAAATTGAATTTAGAGCAATGAAATATTAAGAATAAAAAATTAACTTACCATTTGTTGCATAGGTCCTTAATAGTGATTCTCCCTTCTGGTAGAAAGATGAATCTTCAAAACTTCATTAACCTCAGAGGAGGAGGTAACCTTCACAATAGAGGTGTTTGCCAAGATTTAAAGGTGCGAATGTGCGATGAATCAGATCAAAGACTCTATAGAGCTGGTGAGGAGAAAGTAGGCCAAATATTCTACCAGAAGGGAGAGTGTGTGTGAACCCATACATCTTTGAAAACATATGTAGAAGTGCCACTCCCAACTCTTTGATGAAGACCTTTCAATAATAGATGTCTCCACTTAAGCAAGCTGTGCCAAGCATAAGGACTATTACCAAGAAGCTTGGAATCGATAAAGAAGGAAAAGAGAAGATTGCATTGTGGTGGTAACAGATGGTAAGGAGCTTTGTACCTACATCACAGGGGGAACACATCCATCCCCTTAAGTGTTCATCCAGTGGTGGAGGACATATCCCATATTTATTGTTAATTTCTAGAATGTAATTTCCATTTTATTCCTAGGGAAAGCAACTTTGTAGCTGACTCCCTAACCAAGAAAGCACTATCAGTTTCGAGTAGGATGGTTTGACCTATTTGCATTCTGTGGTTAACGGAATCATGTATTTGGGAAAATTTGAGCTTTGCTTTCTATTTTGAATATATGTTTATTTACCAAAAAAAAAGCCTCTCAATTATGCAAAATATACAAACACTATTTGACTAAAAAAGAAGTATTTTTATACATGTGTTTACTCTCTATTTACCATTCAACCCTAATCGGATTATTGATGCATGCGTTTATTGAGATTTTTTGTTGTATTTTTTTTTCTTTTGGTAATAGAACTTGTATTGATTCACTTCCCGACACTCACATCTGTCACTTATACCTTGTTCTCTTTAGTAAAGAAGAATGAACTCAATTTCCTCAATTCACGGTAGAGGAGAGTACCTTCACCATGAGTGATTACGGTAGGGTGATAAACATCAATATGGAGGGAGGATTATTTTCGAACTCATTTAGTAAATGAGAAATAATAATGATCCTAGATGGGTGACCTTACTCTACAATTAGGGTGATTTCGACAAGATGAGAAACATCATTATGGAAGGAAACTTACTTTCAAACTCATCTAGTTAAAACAATAATAATAATAATAATAATAATGACCCTATGAGTGGGCAAACCTTACTTCACGGCTGGAGAAAAACTTTCCTCCAACAAGAATACAAGTAACAGGAGGTTCCCTACAACCACACCTCCTCCTTCCAGGCTCTCCATCATCCCCTATTCCTCTTGTTCTTTTTCTTTTGCAGAAATCTATTCCTCTCCTACTCAAAGCTCTTGATATCCCATTGCAGTGGTCCTGAATAGGCTTTGCTACCCATATGTTTGGTCTGTATGGCTCATACCTTTTTTTTTTGCTAAAAAGATAACTTTATTCAAAAAATATGATCCAAATACAAGTAGAAGATCAAAGCATGAAAGAACCAAAGAAATAGACAGCGGTTTCGCCATCCCCACCTTCGGCATTGCCATCAGTAGGGAGAGGGAGAAACACACTAGGTGAATATATAATTTGGTCTTCCATTAGCATCTCTGCTAAGAAGCTCCACAATATGCCAAGGGAGAGCAACATTTGATGCTGAAGCACCAGATTTGGCTGCATCTCTAGCTAAGAAATCTGCAATAGCATTTGCCTCTCTAAAGTTATGAGTTATCTTCTAGTTTATCCCGTCCAAGTGGGGCTTTAAGAAAGTCCATCATTGAGCAGCGAACCATGGTACCCTATTTTTTTGAATATGTGTAACCACAGCAAAGGAATCAGACTCCACCCATAACTAATTAATACCCATGTCCTTAGCGCACATTAAGCCTTCCATGAGACCCTCCATCTCAGCCTCAAACACACCTGTCACACCCATAAATACTTTATAGGTCCCCAACACTCTTCCCATAGGATCTCTAAAAACTCCTCTAGCTCTCACACGACCAGGGTTCCCCATCGAACTGCCATTAAAATTTAGCTTGATCCAATGCACATGAGGTTTGCACCAAAATACTTCTAAAATTTGATTTGAGGGCATGCTCTAAGCGGCAAGCCCCAAATTCCTATAGCATATCAAGTCATCCACTGATCTTATCGTCCCTTTGATACAAGGCCTGCAATTTTTGATTTCCTCAAGAATTGAATAACACACAAACTTGGGCAGCCTCTCCCTTTCATCGTGGCACCTCATGTTCCTTTCTCTCCATATGCTATCCGCCATCATAACCAATCCCATCTCCCAAACATCCTTGCATCGAACCTGCTTCATCCGACGCTTCCACTGCTAAAACAAATTGGAAATCGTACCTGGGTTTGCCCACTTGATGTTAAAAATCCCACAAAAGAAGATCCATATCTCAACCAAAAAGGGGCAATGTATAAAGACATGCTCCAAGGATTCTTCCTTCTCACCACACAAAGCACATTTTGACACAAGATAAATACCTCTTTTTTTAACCACATCATCCACCGGCAGCCTTCTATGGATCAGCCGCCAACCAAACAAAGATAGTCGAGGGTGAAGGTTTTTACACCACACAATAGAAAACCATGGCACTTTTGGATTACAAAATCGGGTCTCCTCCCACGCCGATTTAATAGAAAATGATCCATCCATAGAACACTTCCAAAAACACCTATCCTCACATTCATATTATGGAATTTTGATACCTTTGATCAAGACAAAAATGTCAGTCATAGTCAAAGACTAGACCAGAGGCAGGTTCCACTGGAAGTTGGTAATGAAGCGATCAATCGTCAAAGGACCTTGATCGCCAGTGTCCTCCACTAAATCCTGGACAGAGAACCCATTAACCCATTTGTCCTTCCAAAAATCAATCTTCCTGCCATTTCCTACCATCCACCTCTCATTAGCCACAATGAGGCCCCACACCTTTCTTATTCTAGGCCAAATAGATGACGCCCTGTAACCAAGTCTAAGCGAGCCATTTCGTTTCAGAAATCTAGCCCTGAAAAAGTTGTATGCTAATAACTTTTCATGCTTTATTCTCCATGCTAGACTACACAGAGTAGCCTTAATCATATCCCTCAACCTTCTCAGCCCCAAACCACCTTCCTCCTTCGGCCTACAACACATATCTCATTTAATAGTGATTTTTTAACTGGATCGATATCACCTATCCAAATGAAATTGCACATCCACCTTTCCATAATGGAAATCAAAGTAGAGGGCCACCAATAAACATCAAAGGAATGGCTAGTCATCCCCAAGATAACTGATCTCACAAGGTCAACTCTTTCAGCCATAGAAAGTAAATTTCCTTTCCACCCTGCCAATCTACTTTTGACCTTGTCCAGGATCAGAAGCAAGGCCTCCTTTCTCACCCTTCCTTTGAAAATCTCCACGCCTAGGTATTTGGTGGGAAAGTTGCAAACTAGGATTTTTAGTACATCAATACTGGCCTGCTTCCTCTGGGCAGTAATAGGGCCAAGAAAAATCTTACGTTTCTCAATATTAATTTTCTGACCTGAGAAATCCTCATACTTTGAAAGGAATAATTTTAAATTCTTCACATACCTGATCGAGGCATTAGAGAAAATAAAGATGTCATTAGCGAACAGACTCTGCAGTGGAGTAGTGGCACCACGTGGACCGTTCAGAGCTTTTAACCTCTTTTTTGCGACCAAGTTAGTCAGCCCTCTACATAACACCTCTTCATCTATGATAAAAAGCATTAGGGAAATTGGGTCCCCTTGTCTAAGACCCCTTTCCATGCCAAAGTACCCAACCGATCCTCCATTCAACATAACCAAGATTTTTGCTGATTGAAGAAGCTGAATTATCATGGAAATCCATTTTTCTGAGAAACCAAATTTACATATAACATGGAACAGAAATTTCCAAGAAATGGTATCATAGGCCTTCTGGATATCTATCTTCAACCCCATACCTCCCCCTCGGGTGCTAGAAGACATCAAATTTACCAGCTCCGAAGGCAAACAAATGTTGGAGTGGATGATTTTTCATTTCTGGAAGGCGCCCTGCTCCTCAAAAATTATACTAGGCAGCACTCTCGATAATCTCAAAACCAGGATTTTTGAAATAATTTTGCATAAAAAATTCCCCATGCATAATTGACGGAATTTATCTAGAGAAATTTCTCCCTCCACTATCGGAATCAATTCCAAAAAAAATGTTATTGATTCCGTAAGGAAAGTAGTCAGTTCTAAAAAAGAAATTAATAGCTTTGCAAACATCTGTCGCAATGATATCCCAACATACCTTATAGAATGTACCTAAAAATCCGTCCAGACCGGGGGTGCTCTCAGAATCGAGGTCCCAAACAACTCCCTTAATTTCTTCATTAGATGGAGTCAAATCCAGCCTAAGGGTGTCAAATTGGAACCGAAACCGAAAACCTAATCCATATCCAGACTGAATACCCTAAACCAAATCCAACCCATTATAATATGGTTAAATCCTGGATCTAAAATAAGTATTTATAATTCGGTTCGGTCTGGATCTGGATTTATGCCAAGAACCGATCGTTCTAACCGAAATCGGACCGGATAACTTAATGTCTACCTTTTCCTTTTTAACTAAAAACTTGACGTTACTTATATGGAAACCTGATATATTCAATCACCAAAATGATAAATCATCCTATAGAGTTTCAATTATGGTCCAACTCTAAAATCCTTATTTTTTTTTTAGTTTTTATTGCATTGAGACTCATGAATCGTGAGTTAAACAATCTACTTAATTGTAACTCTTCAAGTTTGAAGTATTTTGTTCTTCCTCTTCTCTGGATATTGTGTTTTAAAGTAGTGGAATTAACGATATTAGAAGTTCAATAGATGATCGATAGCCTATGATTTTATTTTATTTTTCATTCTTTTGTTGAGGAAGACCAATAACATAGTGAATAAGCATTTATATTTTGTCTTCTAAATAGCAATTGCATAACAAAATCGAATTTAAAACCGGATACTGGAACCAAATAAGAACAGAATACAATATCCAAATAGGAACCAGAACCGGACCGGAACCGGATACGTCAGCTACGAGTACCAATTTTCAGAACCAAGATGGGACTTGATCCAGTTCTAGATCACAATAACACTCCTTGGAACCAAAGCTGAAATCGGACCGAATACCTGGTTCAGGACTGATTGACACCCTTAATCCAGCCTAGTCCTCTCGTCCTCCTCTAAAGAATTAGGAATACACTCCAAGAGCTCCATATGATCATGGGTAGGGACATCTTTATGAAAGTTTTCATAAAACCTAGTCACGTAGCCTTCAATTTGGTCTTTTTCAACAAGAACCACGCCATCCTCTTGTTTAATTATTCTAATAGAGTTTTTAATTCTTCTCATCTTTGCAAAGATGTGAAAAAATTTGGAACATCTATCGCCCTGCAGCTGCAATTTAATACGAGCTTTTTCAGCCCATAAAATTCTCCAAGTCCTTCAGCTGCCTTGTTTTTGTGTTAGCTTCCCAAGTAAAAAGCTCATCAGACATGCCTTGTTCCTCAATCTCCCGTCGCACGTCTTCCAGTCCTTTCTTTACATCCCCCAACTCAACGTTAAAATTTGGGAAACTGCTTTTCCCCGATGTCCGCAGAACCCCTTTTAATCTTTTTAATTTTTCCACGAACACCACCATGGGGGAACCTCTAATGTCCTCGTCCCATGATCTCTTCACAGTGTGTAAAAAGGTCTCGTGCTCTCTCCAAAAGCGCTAAAATATGAAGGGGCAATTTCTTGGCGTTTCTGAAGCCGCAGACACCACTAGGACCGGGGAGTGATCGGAGGCCACCCTCTGAAGGACAACTTGGTGGAGATCCAGGCGTCGCTATAGAAACTTCGGTCCAGACCAGCAGCAACATTACCCCTCATTCTGTTGTTGGACCAAGTGAATTTTTGACCCTGAGATGGGATTTTAATAAGAAGGCAAGCATCCACCTTAGCTCCAAAATCCGCAGCCGACCCCAGGTTAAATACTTCAGGACCCCTTTCGTCATGAGATGCCAAGGTAGCGTTAAAATCCCCAACCACCATCCACGGCACGTTAGGGCCAGGGTTAACACTTACCAAATCATTCCACAGGTCTCTCCGAGCAGCCCACACACATTTTGCATGCACAACAGTGAAAAGAAATAGGGTCTCTGCCCATTGCACCTTCATAGAAATTTGCTGGTCTGAGGAAGCCACAATGACAGGCTTGCTCACCCCTCTCCGCCAAGCGACCCATAGATTAGGGTGCCGATCATCTCTGACATTGTAAATAAAATCCGAATCAAAACCTCTCTTACTGAAAATTTTTTTTGGAAAATTCACCGCCTCCAACATGGGTTCAGCGATGCACAAGAGGTCCACATTCTTCTCCCTTAATAAGTTACTCAAAGCCAACTTTGCCGCTGATTTTCTCATCCCCCTGATATTCCAATAGAGGGCTAACATAATTTACTTTTTCTATTCTGCAATACGATCAAACTTACACAAAGTTTGCTCTGTATTAGCCGTCTGTTTCCCTTTCTTCTATCTCGCAATTACCCGCACAACCTCTTCCCTTTCCCATAGCATTTTATCCATATGTGCCACCTCAGGATGTGGCACTACGCCATTACCTCCCTGCATATGAATGGGGCTAACATTTGTAATCACGTTATCCTGTTGTAGCGCAGAGTATAATGAATTTCTCCTGAAGTCCCGGTCCGTGCTTCGCCCACCCCTTACAGGAGCTGTCTCGCGATCACTTCGGCCAAGACTTCGGAGCCCAGCACCACGATCATGATTGTCTGCCTCTATCTAGTGGGTTGCTTCATCCCCCCCATTCCTGTCGCTACCTATTTCCCTCTAATTGGACCAGGTCGTCCCCTCCTTGCGATAATTGCTCTTCATGCCTCTGAACAATGCCATTGATAGAGTGCTGCCTCTTACCTTCCACTCCATAACCCAGTTTCTTGGGCGACCCACTTCCAGGCCCATCAGACCCATGGAGCGAGTCATCCTTATTGTTAACGTCAAGCTGATCCAAATTCAAGAGATTATTCCCACATGGCATATAAGGGATATTCCTCCCATATTGAGAATCAATCAAATTTGGCAGGTCAATATGAATTTGACCGGTAGCCATATTAGAATCCCAATCTTGATCAATCTGCTCCCTGATTTGATTCCCAGATAAGGAAGGAAACCTAATAGGCGATTGGGAGAGATCTCTGCCCTACGATCTCACCGGAGCTCCTTCACCTTGCCGTCCACCCTCAACGTTCCCAGGGTAAACCGCCTCTGGTATTGATCCTTGCTGCTGCCATGCTTCAAGTTCATCAGTAGATTTTTTAGTTCTGCACTCATGTACAGTGTGCCCAGATTTTCTGTAAAATCCACAATGCTTCATATCATCCTCATATATAATTCTTTGCTTGAACCAGAAGGCCACGCCTGTGCCTGGTTGCATCCTCACGACCTGAAAATCTTCAAGGCTTTTAGCACCAATCTCAATCTCAACTTGAACACGTGCATAAGTGCCCATCGCGGCTGAACGTGTGCGCTTATCCAAAGCTACTGGCCTTCCTGCCGCCTTAGCCATGGTCAGAAGAATCCTCTCATGCCAATACTCAAGGGGTAGGTCTAGAAACCTGATCCACACGAGTTTGGTAGAGGGGTTATTGGCATGGACATCAAAATCAGGCCTCCATGGTTGAAATCTAATAATCTGTCCTCCAACCTTCATTAAACTCCTCCTCCACATTGATGCCATATCCGCCTCAGTGTCGAATTGAAATAGGATGTACCCCTTCCCCATGGCGCCATTTTGACATTGCCTTTGAGATTCCATGATTTCTCAGCCTCTTTTCTAATATTATCAAGAGAGATGAATCTAAACTTAACCCTTCCAATCAGAGCGAATCTGAACCTCAGGAGCCTCTCCTCGTACGCGTCTTGGGGAATAATTATTTTTGTGAGCGATCCAGCATGGATCGGCTCAGGAAGTTGCCCAACATCTGGAATCGCCTTCCCTACAACCGTAGAGTAGGACCTCATCTCAGCAGGTCTATGGTTGCTCGGATCATCAGAAATCCTCTCCTTATGTCCTCCATTGATCTCCTTAGGCCGACCCTCTCCTACTCCAATCGGCGCTAGTGTAGTCCCAGGTCGGAGATACTCAGTAATCAAAGGTTGCTTTCCATGGTTAGGTGGCCGCCCCTCCGTCGCATCTCTCACAGGCACCATCCTCTAATTCCAATACCAATAAGCTTTCCCAATCTCACTTGGTCTCACACTCTTCCTATAGTAGACATTTCATCACACTCGTATGGCTCATACCTATACCATCATTATCATTCTCTATAGAGCAGACTATTGGCCTCTCCATTCTATCTCTATTGAAGCTCGGATTTGGTTCAGAGGTTGGAGCATCATCTCTGGGAAATTGGATTAGACGTCTATTGATTTGGTTTTGCGCATGCGCCTGTCTCTTTCGTTTCTGGCGTTCTCCATTTGTTTGCTACTGGGAGTTTTATCTTCTTGTTCAGTTGATGCATGGCAACCCTACGCGTGCAAGGAGTGTAACGTATTTCTTCTGAGATACCATTTATTTCCACCTTTCTTCTGTCGAATGCATGCTTTTCAGATTTGCTGCTATTGGCTGGTGTTGGCTCACCCCTGTTTCGTCGACGGTCCTAGAGACTATACGCTGTCTCACCCTCTCTATATATAGCAATGGATATTCTACATCGGCCTTTTCTGCTGCTTTCATTTGGACGTGAGAATCTTCTGTTTACCCCTATGGCAAGTTCGACTTTGGCTTCCCCTGCTTCCCCAACTCCAGTCGACCCAGCAACTTTAGCTATTGCAGAAAGATTAGCTTCGGACATGTCTAAGCTTGATCTCCCCTGGCGCGATGCGAGCTCAGTTTGCATTCATGAGCAAAAAGTCCAGATGGCCATGCATCATCTCCGCTTCACCCTTATAGGGTGGGTTAGTGATAATACTCCTGTTAATCTCATGGAACTCTGTACGATGTTCGTAAAATCTTGGCAACCACTTAGGCCTTCCCATTCCTTTCTGCCCTACACGCCTTGAGTTGAGTCGGTTGGCATGACTCTTCCCACTCCACATGGACTCACCCCTGGCAGCTTTGAGATGTAGCCTTACCAGTCATCTCATAACCCCTCCTACTTCATACCCATTGATGCAGCTTCACCCACCTTTCCCTTCCATGCTCCTAACTGCTCTGACATCCCATCCTCTCACCCTACTAATCAGAATTTTAAGGCGGTGGTTGATTCTGACTCACTCCCACTGGATATCTAATTTCACTCAAATGCAGTGGTGGTCGTTGGCTCCCCACCATCGTCTCCTTCTCAACACTACAAGCATCGTCTCTCCCTGTGAGAGCTTGTGGATTCGTCTTCTCAGGGACCTGAACTTAACAAGAAAGCAAGGACCGAGGTGCAGGGTTCCACCTTCTCTAAGGCTATGTTGGCTGGCCTGATGCAGCCACTCAATCTTCCATGACGTTCTTATCTCTGAATTGCCGAGGATTGGGCCGTCCCTTGGTAAAGCAGGAACTCCGCAACTTAGTAGTAAATAAAAGGTCGTCGATGATTTTCCTTTCAGAAACTAAACCCACTCAAGATGATTTCAGGTCTCTATGTCGCATGCTTGGTTTTGAATGTTTTGTTTGCTCCCCAGCACTGAACTGTTGTGGGGGAATTGCTCTCTTTTGGAAAGCCAGCCTCCAGGTCTCGCTACTTTGGCAGTCCTCTTGGTGCTTCCACACTAAAGTCTCCTTCCCGACTGAAGCTTTTAGCAGCACTTGCACGTTTGCATTATTGTAGCTGCCTCCCTTCAGAGCGCCGATTGCAATGAAACTCCATCTGCCATTTCTTAGCCTCAACGACTCGTCCTTGGCTTATCGGTGGGGATTGGAATTCTTACTTGGCACCAGCAGATAAACATGGAGGTCCCCCACTTCGCTACTTAAATGAAAGAACTCCAAGACTTCACTGCTAGTTCTGATATGATCGATCTCCCTTTCCATGGAACCTCATTCACATGGGCTAATCGTCAGAGGCAAGGTCTTTGGATAGAAGCAAGGTTGGATCGCTTCTTTTGTTCTGCTGAATGGATAGAGAAATTCCCTACGCTCTTCGTCGATCATATTGAGGTTTCCTCATCTGATCACAAGGCTCTTCTTTTGAATTTCCAACAGGAGTTTTGTTATCTTAAGCGACCATTTCGTTTTGAAGCATGTTGGCTCCTTGAGCCTACTTTTGAATCTGTAATGCAAATTGAGTGGTTCCCTTATGTGCCTGGCTCCCCTTCCTTCTCACTGCACAGTAAATTATCTAAGCTTTCAAAATGTCTTAAATCCTGGAATAAGTTGGTGGTAGATAATATTCACAACAGAATCAATCATCTAAGGGCTACGTTAGAAAATCTTCATAATATTCCCATTCAAGATAGAGATGAACATTGGAAGCAATAAGAGAATTATTTTACAGACTTGCTGCTTAAGCGATTCTGTTAGGATTTTTATGTGGGCTTAACTGATACCGATTGATCCATTGGGCCCAAGCAATTATAGACCCACTCTGGTTAGGAAACTCCTAGCTCTTTCCATTATGAGAGTGGAATAGGGTTTTAGGGATTCCATTATAAATAGAATACTGACGATCCCTGCAACCATTACTTTACTTAATGCCTTATTGGTTTTGGGAGCACGGCTTTCTCACAAGAGCAAGTGCACAGAAAGAAAGGAAACCCTAGAGTAAGAGGCTGCAGAAGATCTCAGTAGAAGGACTCCACTTGCGTAGTTCGTCATTGTCATCTTCATGGGAGTAATGTTTAACCACATGGGACAGAGGTTCATGATCTATGTTCATGGGACACAGGTACTTCTTTATTCCCATTTATGGTTCATGTCATGGTTGTCCCATTGATTATTATAGATATGGTAAATCTATATGGTTATGTATTTTAAGATGGGATACTTTATTGTTCTTGGTTTAGGGACTACACCTATGATTAATCTTTTATGATTGGTTGATGATTCTTGTATTCTAAACACTATAGGGTTATTCATATGTTTAATATGGTAAAGAATCCCCAACAATTGGTATCAGAGCCAACCCTTACAGTGTTAGAATCAAGGAAAATTGATTTTGTATAGGGTTTGTGTCCCAAATCATGAAAATCATAATTTTACCATTACTTAAAGATCCCATATGGGAAAACTTTCTTCACGAAAGTTGTAGAGCATGAAAAGACGGTCGCGGCGGTATGCCGCAAGTCACCGGAAACCTCCGGACGCGCCGCCGGAAACCGGCTGCCGGAGGAGAGAGAAATTTTTTTTTTTTTAAATTCAAAAAAAAAAAAAAAAAAACGGCGGCGAGTCATCGCCGGGTCACCTCGGAAACCCTACCGAGTTAACCCGGGGTGCAGTGGGTCAACTCATGACCAACTCTGTTTGACTCGGTCAAAGGTTGACAGAATCGTTGACCAATTGACTCGGATTTTGACCCGGAATCAATATGCCCGAACCGGATTAGACCGGTTGGTCGAACCGGTTGGTTTGAGAAACTAGATTGATTTTGATCTATTTTTAGTTCTGCAACTTCAAATGGCTCGTACGGGCAAACGGTGAAGAATTTTTCACCCTGGTTTTTTGGGTTGAGTCCAGTTTTTCGTGCTCTTCGTTTTGATATATTATGAGCCTAGTTTTGATCAACTTTTATGATTTGTTTTGTATAAGTTACAAGTATGAGTGGTTAATGATTCTTTATGATTTTCCTATTAATTGGAAAAAATAAAAGAAAATCAACTCATACATTACTTGCATATCAGAATATGAACTTGGTTATTCTTGGTAATGTAGTTCATGCTTTTGTTTATGAATATTTTTATTCATGCTTAAACAATCCCACTTTTAGCTACCGGAATGAATTTGTAGACTATTACAATAAGATTAGGTGGAATCCACCAAAGTGGTAAAGTTCAACCTTATTGTAATAGATTATAAATCAAAGTCTTCTTTGTTTGAAAAGACAGAGAATAATGATTGGTAGCAAAGTTGCTAATGTTCACTCAAATGTGACATTATCAAAGAAAGGTTAAAATTAAAGCAAGTGAAAAACAGAATAAGGATTTCTCAACTTAGAAGATGTTGTCCATCCAAAGATGGCGGTACTTTTCAAAAGTTAGAAGAAGTCTCGCAGTAATTACAGAAACTTGAGTGGATTAGTATGAAGTTCCGGTTGACACTCTTGAAGTAATTGATAATTGAGCATTGTAATGTTTATTTTGTTAACAGTTACATGCTTGTTCTTTTACATGTAAATTGATATTTAGTTCATGTTTAAATAACCCACAAATTTAAGCTGCCAGGTGTAGTTGTAAGCTATTGCAGTGGAATTGATGGAACCCACCAAAGTGGTAAAATCTAAGATTACTGTAATATGTTTACAACTCAAAGATTTTGTCTTATATTCAAAGACATAGAAAATTGTTAGCAGGAATTAGGTAATGTTTGCCTAAAGGCGACATTGTAATGTTTGCCCAAAGGCGACATTATCAAAGACATACATAAATGCAAGTGTACTCTAGGCAGACCTTAACCTAGAAGTTGTTATGCATCCAAAAGTGATAGTAATTTTTGAAGTTGAAGAGCTCCCACGGTCATTGTAGTTTTTGAGTGGACTAGTGCATTCCAGACCTAAAGGTTGAGATTGTAGTTCAGTTGACACTTTGATTATGTTTAATGGTTAGTGATGTAATGTTGGTTTTTATTGATGTTACATGCATTAATTAAATATCGAATGGATTATTCTTCCTTGAGTTGAACCATTAAGCTAATGTCTTTAAAAGTGGCTTGAGAATATAGAGGTTTACATATGTCTCAAAGACCTAGTTTTCTATACTAGGAGAACCAAATCAATAGTTTGGTATTATGCTTTTAAAGCAAAGTTTTTTGCCCTAAAAGGTATTGGACAGTTGATCAATGGCAATAGGGTGGATGAGGGTTTCATCACTATGACCATAGGTTATAGGTTTATTTAATGTGTTATTTTTGTATTCCGATTGGATCAATTCGGATTGGTTGGGTTGGATTAGTGTTGATTTTGATCAATTCAATACCAAGTTCTTAAACACTGTCATTGTTCTCTGAAAACCTATTTATGAACATTAATTGATAAATGTTTGGTTTCTTTTGTTTTGGGCATATGTGAACAAGTTTATATGTGTCACATTTAACGAATTGTGTTATCCAATAAATGGATTAATTTATGACTGGTCGAAGATCTTAAGCTATTTTATGTGGCTCGACCAGTGGGAGAATAAATTCGGTATACTAGGTTGCTAGTGGGAGGATGTTACTAGTAGAAGGTCAGTATACTAGGTTGCTAGTGGGAGAATAAATTCAGTGTACTATATTGTTTTTCATGCAAAAGAATTATTTGGAGTTTTGCATTGATTTATTTTTATCATGATATTGAAGAATTATTTATGGCTAAAATATATAGTAAATTCATATTCATGTCATTTTGAACTTGAATGTTTTGTTTGAAACACCTTATGATGGATAAATATATTAGAATTAAACTGGGTGTGAGCTTCCGCACATTTTATGCTGCACAGTATTTTCTAGGAAGCTATGAAATGATTGGATGGAATCCACCAAAGTGGCACATCCTATTATGTCATCGTTTTTCCAAGCGCAGCAAAGTTGGTGACATTTGCCCAAAGGTGATGTCACCCAAGTTAAAGAAAATACATGTATGGAAAGGACTATAACTTAGAGGTTTCTAAACCCACATGTGATAAAAGTAATTGTATTTTCACAGTAAATTTGGATTTACAAGAGGACCAGTACATTCTTAGCCCAAAGGATAGGAATGTAGTTACGGTTGTGACTCTTGTGTGTTTTATCTGCTAGATGTACATTTATTGTGTAGTTTATCTGCTAGGTGTACATATTAAATTTTCTAGCCCGGTTATTTGGTGTGTATGATTCATACCTGAGATTTTTAGGGTTACTTGATCTGGTTTTAGCTCTCAGGGAACCAAAACAGGTGTTGTTGCTGAACAAAGCACAACTGAAGGGAAATATGAACAATTTTATTGCCCTATTAAGTTTATAATGACTTTGGAGTAATTTTGAATTGATTTTATCTTAAATTCTGTTCTCTGAATTATTTATGTACATTTATGCTTCATTTGTTTGTGTTGTCTCTGATTGTGTAAGAAACACATTAAAGCATACACTTCTGTACATATATTCATCTCTAATGTGGAAAACATGATAGGAATGAGTGAAACCCACCAAAGTGGTACATTCAGTTCAATTGTGTGTTTCCCAAGGTAAATGTGACATTTGCCCAAAAGTGATGTCATCCAAGTTTATCGACAAAGTACTCAAGAGCCATATTTTCTGACATTGGTGTTATTGAGGTTTTTGACATGCTTGGTTAGTAGGAGTTTTATGATCTCATTTAACCAAAGATATCATAGTGGTAAAAGCCAAAGTTTAAAGGTTGTGCTTGTTAAGATTTATTGGTAATGCTTGGCCAAGGTAATTGACGATATTTTGTCAGAATTTGTGATGTATGGTGGTATTTAGCCTATGTCCATAAAAGTGGTGGTTTACTACAGGCGGTTTGCCAAAGTTTGTGATTTATGGTGGTATTTAACCTAAATCCATGGAAGTGGCAGTTAGCCATAGGCGGTATGCCAAAGTAAGATATTAATTCAAGAAAATGGCAGTTTGCCAAGCTTTGATTAATATCAAAGTTTTCTACCTGTGAGGTTTTCAAGGTAGGCTGATCTTTAGATCAAGAAATGACCTATAAGGAAATGTATATTTCATGTGATCACATGTATGATTTTAACTCCTTATATATATGTTTCCAGGCAATTTGGATTGATAATTTTCTATTGTTTATAACATTAGATAGTTATATGTCGTATATTGAGGTGTATTTTCTACTATTGTTCAACAGTAGAGATTATTGATTGGATCAAAGTTTGTTTGAGTGGTGTTCAGTCTTGGAATTATTTGGCCAGGAGTCAATGGAAAGACATCAGTATCAGTGTAGCCCAAGTGGGAGATTGTTAGGATTTTTATGTGAGCTTAACTGATACCGATTGATCCATTGGGCCCAAGCAATTATAGACCCGCTCTGATTAGGAAACTCCTAGCTCTTTCCATTGTGAGAGTGGAATAGGGTTTTAGGGATTCTATTATAAATAGAATACTGACGATCCCTGCAGCCATTACTTTACTTAATGCCTTATTGGTTTTGGGAGCATGGCTTTCTCATAAGAGCAAGTGCACAGAAAGAAAGGAAACCCTAGAGTAAGAGGCTGCAGAAGATCTCAGTAGAAGAACTCCACTTGCGTAGTTCGTCATTGTCATCTTCATGGGAGTAATGTTTAACCACATGGGACAAAGGTTCATGATCGGGACACAGGTACTTCTCTATTCCCATTTATGGTTCATGTCATGGTTGTCCCATTGATTATTATAGATATGATAAATCTATATGGTTATGTATTTTAAGATGGGATACTTTATTGTTCTTGGTTTAGGGACTACACCTATGATTAATCTTTTATAATTGATTGATGATTCTTGTATTCTAAACACTATAGGGTTATTCATATGTTTAATATGGTAAAGAATCCCCAACAGATCCATCAATCAATCTGAACTACTATGGTTTCAAAAATCACGCTTAGACTAGCTCTACTTCGGGGGCAAAAATACCAGGTATTTTCATCTTACTGCCTTCCGTCGAAAAGCTTGGAATTTTATCAAGTGTTTAAACCACCATGGACTCTCTTTATCAGATAGAGCAGACATTGGGGCAGCCTTTACCAGCTACTTCCAACAACTTTATACTTCCTCAGCCCCGATTCCAAATGATAACTACTTTGATTGTATTCAAAATCTGGTTTCTGTTGCCGATAACAATATACAACCAGTTATAGCTGCTGAAATTTATAAAATTGTTATGGGTATGGCCTCTTCCAAAGCTCCCAGCCTAGATGGGTTCCAATGCCTATTTTATCAAAAACACATGGGCAATTATTGGATCGGATGTGATTAAAATGGTACAAACCTTCTTCAATTCTGGTACCTTCTCAAAATCCCCCAACCAGACGTTTATTGTCTTGATCCCTAAAGTTGATCACCCAACCTCGGTCTGTGAATTCCGTCCCATCAGCCTATGCAATTTCATTTACAAAATCATTTCCCGCATCCTTGTTTCACGATTACAACCTATATTAGCCAAAGTCATATCATTTAGTCAGAATGGGTTTATCAAAGGGCGCAATATTCATGACAATGTTCTTATCTGCCATGAACTCTTTCATCAGATTAAACGTACTAAACAAGGTAATAAGGGCTTCATGTCAATTAAAATCGATATGCAGAAGGCTTATGATCGGATGGAATGAAGCTTTCTCGAGAAGGCCCCGTTGGCATATGGATTTCACAGCCAATGGGTCAAATGGGTGAAGTTTTGTGTCACCACTTTAGAAGTGGCTGTTCTATTAAACGGTTCTCCATTGCAATTTTTTAAACCCACCCGAGGACTATGCTAGGGAGACCTTTTATCATCCTATCTTTTTGTACTTTGTGCGGAGGTTCTCTCTTCCCAATGGGCAATCGCCCATCAAAGGGATCACATTAGAGGAATAGAGCTGACCAGAGGAGGAGAATCCATATCTCATTTAGCCTTTGCTGATGACCTTCTATTGTTTGGTCAAGCTACTTCAGGGGAATTGGATGCTTTCAAATGTATTCTAGACTACTACTGCAAACATTCTGTATAGAATTCAGTATAGCCCCAACGTGAGTTCTTCTTTCAAGAGGACTATTGCTGATCAGCTCCAAATTATCCCTTCAGCACGTCTTGACGTGTATCTCTCCTTTCCATTTATCGGGGGAAAACTTACTAAACATGATTGTTAGATGCTCCTCTCATGGGTCACACAAAGGTTACAGCATTGGAAGACGAAGTATCTAAGTTGTGCGAGTAAGCATATGTTGATTCAGTCCACATTAGCGGCCCTACCCACTCATTATATGTCATGTTTTCGTCTGCCATCTTCCATTCATAATAGTCTGGATGCACATAACAGAAAGTTCTTTTGGTCAAATGGTAAGAAGCATCTCACCCCGACTATTAGCTGGGTTGCCATCTGTCAACCTAAGCGCAGTGGAGGTTTAAATTTAAAGCTATCTTCCCATATGAATAAGACTTTATTGATGTAAAAAGGTTGGCAACTTCTTCATCCTTCTCATCTCTATGGGGTAGATTAATGAAAGCCCGTTATTTCCCACATACCTCCTTTCTCAAGGCGACTTGCCCTACCCATGCCTTCTGGCAATGGAAATCACTTATCAGTGCCCGTGATCTACTCAAACAATGTATCTTCTTTCAAGTTGGTGATGGCCGGGATATTCATCCCTGGCTCGATTATTGGATACCCAATGTTCCGCCGCTGCAGGCACTTTACCCTCTCTCGTATCAGGCCCCAACTTCAGTTTCTCAATTGATTTGTTCCACCACTCATAGTTGGAAACATCAAATTATTTTTAATTGGTGGCCACCAAATATAGCCTTGCGAATCTTGTCCATTCCCCTCTCTCAACATGCCATTAGCAATCGTATCATTTGGTTAGGCACTGCAGCTAGCACTTTCTGCGTCTCATTTGCTTATCAGATAGCTTGGGGCCCCTATGCAATAAACTTGATCTTATCTGGCTCAAGCTCTGGCACACATATACAATTCCAAAGATCCAGTTTTTTACTTGGAAAATATTACTGGGGAAATTACCTACACCGGAACTACTCTTGCATAGAGGTTTTACCATTCCAAACTCCTGTTATTGGTGCTCCCACATTGGATTGTCTGCTAATCACATTCTATTCTAATGTCCTTTCTCTACTCAAATCTGGCAACCTACTGGTTTACTAGACCCACTGGTCTGGTATGAGTTCCTCGCTTCTTTGGCTGTTCTCCTTCGAAAGCATAAAAAATCTAAAGAGGAACATGCCAGATTGTCTCTCATTCTCAATATTTTGTGGGATGTTTGGCTTGCTTTTTGGATTAGGCATTTAGGAATTCCAATACATCTTCAGGGAGTATCATTAGAAACTTCTCTACCCTAATGGCCTCCTTCCTCTCTAGAATCCCTCAGCAGGTTCTGAGACCGAATGTGGTTCGATGGCTTCCACCCTCATATCCAACAGTCAAAATTAACATTGATGGAGCCTCGAAAGGAAATCCTGGGCTCACTAGGGTAGGAGGCATATTTCGAGACCATAATGGAACATTCATTTTTGGCTTTTCGATTGGATTGGGTTTGTTCACCCGTGCGTTGCAGAAGCCATTGCCTTATATTATACTTTAAAATTGGCATTGGCCACAGGATTCCTCACTGTTCAGATTGAAGGAGACAATCTCACCATCATCAACAAACTCAAGAAGACTTTTCAGTCCATCCCTTAGTGAATTCAATTCATCATTGACGGCTGCTAGGCTCTTCCTATACGATTCACTCATATTTCGTTTAATCATACCCTCTGTGAAAGCAACTGTCTCTGATCTTTTAGCCAACTGTGGAGCCACTTCTCAAAGTTGTACTATATGAAATTCGGACCCTGCTTTTGTTTCTTCATCCTTATTTTATGATGGTTGTAATGCTTCCTTTTCTCCGTTTCCTTTCCTCGTTGTATTTGTTAAGTTTTTACTAAAAGAAAAAAAAAAATTGGAATTAGGGTCTGTCTGTTTGGTTGATAATTGTGCTCGTTTGGGGGGATCTGCCAGAAGGGGTTTTTTATTTGATGTGTCGCTTTCCATTGTCCGCTGTTCATCCATCTATCCGAGAGAGAGAGAGAGAGAGAGTTTTCAGCGGCTGCCACAGTCCATTGCAGTGGCGGTCTCTGTCTCTGCCTTCTTTACAGTTGGTTTGGTTTATTACGGGACTTTGTTATAGAAGGATCCTTATCTATCACTTTCTCTCACTCTCTCACTCTGAATCAAATGCTCAGGTACTCATTATAGGTGGTATTATGCCTCAAGTGATGACACGTGTCATTAAAAATATGACCTACCATTTTTGGTTGTCAAGGATAGGGTGGACGTGGGGTGACGTACTGGGGTTAGGGTTTGGAGGCTTGGAGCCTTCCAGGAGGGTTGTGGCTTTGGGCCTTAGGCCTTGGGCCTTGGGCCCTTGGAACTTACCCACTTCGAATTTCATTTGAAGGATAACGCTTTGCCTATCTTATCTTACAAGCATAGTTTGAGGAATCGAATTGCTTATATCATCTGGATTAGATTCTTATTGGTTTCGATCCATCTTGATTCTTGATAGATATTGCATCGATGGATCAATACTAATAAAAGGTAAACTAAAGAAAAAAATTGTTTTATTTGATTTCAAATTTTTTTTTTATCTGATTTAGATTGGGATTGAATCGATATTGACCTTGATTAATCTCAACCTCAGATCAATATTCTCAAACCTTGTTTGCAAGTAAAAGACTTGGCAGAAGGAACCGAAAGGATCAAAAAGGATTACACCCTTTTTTTTCCCCTTTCTTTATATGCTAAGGCTGCTGGTCCAATAACCCACCTGCCTCGGAAAAAATTGTAAATTAATAATAATGGTTATTAACTGAAGAAAAACCTTCATATGATGTCAGAATATAATTTTTCTCTCATATGAATTCTTTTATTATTATTTCTCTCATTCTGAATATATGAATCCCATAATAAAGATTTTTTTTTTTTTGCAAAAACAACCATTAATATGGTGTGTAAATTCTTCCTCACATTGATAGCATAGGAAATCCTCTCCCCCTACACTAATATATGAATAAAATGATACATTATGTTAGAGATTTGCTGCCGGATTTAATCTTCAGTTGACCCAGATTGATTGATGGTCCAATGTTTCATGCATTAAGTGGCTTTATTTTATTTTTTTAAAACATTCCAACTCAATCATTGATAGTATGATTGATGCATGATTTGATTGAACATGGTTTACATATCGGATTGTCGCATGGGCTGATTGCATATATATTAAAAATAGCTTATCCCCATTTCACAATGTCCCCCTTGAACTTTGGGTTTTGTTCTCTTCATGTTTCCACGGTCATTGCTCTGCTAGCTGTTTGGCATTCCACCAAACACATCAAACAGCGAGAAATTAGGGTTCCACCGCAGTTCCCTTGGTTGACATTATACTCGGCAGGCACTCCACAGAGAGACAGAGAGAGAGAGAGAGACACTCCACAGAGAGAGAGAGAGAGAGAGAGAGAGAGAGACTAAAGAAGGTAATTAATAATGCTCTTTGCTTCAATGAAGGGTCGATTTTTCGGATTTGGCTCCTTCATAGCACAACACAATGTTTGGCGTATATAGGGGTGTCAACCGGTAGGATCGGTTCGGTTTCGGTTGGGCTTAATCGCGCTTGAAGACTTTCAAAGGCTACACCATGTCCGCCCATTTAACTAATCGGGCTTAGTTATTGAGGGCATGGTACACTTTATATTCGATTGGTCGGTCTCGGGCTATAATCGGGCTACCTTAATCGGGCTTTAGTCGGGCCTTAACCGGGCTACGGACATGTTTAATGTTAAACGGGCTTTAACCGGTTTTTAAACGGGCCCTCTTTAAAATGTGCTATTATATTCCGACCCACTCATGCAAGCCCAAAAAAATGACAATAAATCAATAAATGATACCAAATATAACCATTATTTAAAATGTGAACATGTCTTTACTTTTTAGTTTTTATTCTTTAATTTAGGGGGTAAAATAGGTATTCTACAATCATTAAAGGGTCGGGCCAAGTTGGTGCACAATAGGCCGGTCTCGGTCCGGCGTTATTTGGTCGGTCTTGGTCGGGCGCCCGACAGTCCAAGTAGCAAAACCGAGACCGACCATTTATAAACGGGCAAAGTAAGGTGGAAAACTTACTAGGCAAAGTTATTTAATGCAATTGTTGTATGTCTCTCATCCACTCACTTCCAAAGTCTTGCAAAAAAAAAAAATTGGTAGGACTTCATGGAAAAGTTATTTAGTGTGTATTTTCTCTCTCCTCCTCCTCTTTCCTTTCTTTCCCATAGAATTCCTCTATACCTCCATTTCCTCTATTTTCTATAGAATCTCACCCCATAAAAATTTACATGGGCAAGAGAACACAACGTTGTTGGTACAAATACACGCCAACATATAGACCGATGCAAGGTCATGCAGGGGCATCTTAAATGCGAGCAACACGGTCTTTTTCGCAATTGTTGCATCTAGGCGTAGACACATGCAAGCGGGCAGCGTTCTTTTTTCCAAATTATATATTCCATTATTTCTTTACTTTCCTTTTCTTGTAAACCAAACCTATAACATGTGGGACCCAACTACACAAGTTTTTCATTCTTTTTCATCAGTCAAACAAGCGAAGCTAAAAATTAACTACCGAAAGGAAAGGTGGATGATTAAGTTGAAACAATCAATAAATAAACCTCACATTACCATTGAATATTATTATTATTATTATTATTATTATTTATTTATTATTATTATCTTCTTCTTCTTCTTCTTCTTTTTTTTCACTTGTTATTGGCTAAAAACTCATGTGGTTAGCTCTGTCCTATATGTGGGTTTTAGTCTTAGATGCCCAACTTGTAAACCATTTTTTTATTTTTAAGGAATGGTAGGAGAAGTGCAGGACCGCATGGCCAGCTTTCTATTGGACCTGACCAATCACATTGCAGGACATGATACCCCTATTTCATCAACTGTCTCCAACGAAGATTTATTTCATAAGGAATAATCCAATTTGGAGGTCATCTACAATGCTAATCATGTGGTCCCTAAAACTTGTTTATTTATTTTTAATTTCATTATATTTATTTTATTTTTAAAACAGCCTACCAAATTTTTTTGGATATAGTATTCATTCATCCAAAATGGGAAGCAAATTTTGGGCCTCAACTTATCTGTATAGTGGTTGAGAAAATTGCAATGCGAACCAAGCACCACAAGCAAGTTTTCTTAAGTTAATCTGATCCAATGCAATGAACAACTTTAGCCAATCACTAACTGTAATAAGTATCTCATTAATATCAATCACATTAAGTCACATTTTCGTTCATTATGACCCATTTGAGTCACTCAAGGGGAGGTTAAGGGTGGGGGTCTCTTCCCTGCTTTCCATGTGGTGATGTCAACCTACGAGGTGGTGAAGGAAAATTTCTTCCAAAAATAAAATCTAATTGATTTTGATTACTAGTCAACATCCTTTGTTTAAGATTAATTCTGATGAAAGCAATGTCTCAAGAGAAAGGCATTGGGTTTGTTATCCAAGACTTAGATGGTCTTTTTCTACATCTGATGCAACATCTTTCTCTTCAGCGCTTCAGGGTGAATCCTTGGCTGTGAGAGTAGGACTGCTTCAAGGATTGTCGAAGGTATTGAGGATTTGATTGTGAAGAGTGACAGAAAAGAACTGATGATGGACTACTTGTTGAACAATGAAGAATCCCTATTGATATTGCTAATATGTATAGCCCATAGGATATCAAACATTTGATAACCTTCCTAAATCATGCATGTTCTCACTTATATTTCAACGAAGAGAAACAGTGTGGCTGACTCTTTTATTAAGAGGATTTGATCTTGTAAAATCGTAACCCTAAAACGATGTAGAAGATAATGGAAAAATAAAAACAAGCAATGCAAACCGATTTACGAGGTCCAGTAAGATTGCCTATGTCCTCGGTGAGATGAGATTTAGCTTCACTATCAATGAAAAATAGGGTTACAACGCTCAACCTCACACCTCTCAGTATTGCTTGCATTGCAGAGAAAGAAACCCTCACTACAAATATATAACAAAAAACCCTAATCCAAAAAATACAAAACTGCTCTCAAATAAAAAATTCGAGCGGGCCCATCTATGTAGGGGGGCCTCCTGCCCCCATTCAACCTCCATGGCCCGCTAACCAGCTAGCTGTCAAGGTGCATGCACTAGTACTCCCTGAATTAAACTGTGACGGAATACAAGACATCGTACACCAAAAGATCTGTTATGTATGAGACAAGTTAGCTTATTTTGACATTGTGGATAATTTTTTTTTATTATTTATTTTTTAATACTTATGGAAGGTAGATTCTGAGAGCTTTGCACGCTTCAATAAACAAGCTCTTCTACATTGGTCCCAGTTAATTTTTGAGGCATCATTTCATTTTTAATGACCAGAAGGTTTGAATAGCTCAGTAGCATCATGCACAACAAGAAAGCACACATATGGCTATTCGATGAACGGTTCGATCGGTAGGCAGTGGCTCAATGGTGGTCCCCATAAATATTTTGCAATCCAACGTAACATTCCAATTTTGGTATCTGTTAATTTTCACCATTACTACTACTACTACTTTGGGAAATCTTATTAGAGTGATTTCCCAAGGTTTTTTGGTCGAACACTTCAGACCTTCAGCTCTAATTTTTAAATTTATTTGCTATTTTAAACTTATAGTTGGAAACCAGGTTTTTCATTCAATTCAACTCGTCTTTTTAAAAACCGGATGACTTGATTGAGTCAAATTTGATTAGGACAAGTAATTATTTTTTTAAGGGGAAAAAAAAAAAAAACTCTTCCCAGAAGTGTGGTCTATAGTGCTCTCATGTGTCTATCTCTCTCCTTTTAAAAATATATCTCATTGCCACTTGCTTTGGGGAGGAGAGAGATAAACATAGGGAGCGATGGTGTAGGTAAAAGGTGTCAATTGATATGGATTTGGGAATTCTATACGTTTCGATTTGGTTTCAGTATGATTTTTTACGATTTCATAAACCATATGTCATATATAATATATGAGATATAAATATATAATTCGATACATATTATTATTTACTATACATGTGTATTCTTGATTCGGTTCTGGAATAGGTAATTTGGTATGATTTGATTCATACTAAACAATTTTTCCTCAGATACCAAAATTGTACCGTATTGAATAAGATTCATTATCTTGATACCGAAATCGTATTGAGTCTTATTCAGTTTGGTACGGTTTTAAATGATTAGTATCAGTTTTGCTATTCGATTTCGGTTTCATATTAACACCCTCAGACATAGGCTATGCTCTCATATTGAGATCCACTTCTTTTTTTTTCTTTTTTTTTTCTTTTTTTTAATTTATTGCCTTTCTTCTACTTCTCCAAGTGAGGGTGGGTGGGGACAGAAGTTTACGATTACTTCATTGATGAGAAGAAAATAAGGGACAAATATTGAAGATAATGATCAAAATTTCAAAATTTCTATGATTTTATTTTATTGTAGATCAAACTTATGGTCTCTAAATAGTATATAGCCCCCCCCCCCCCCACAAAGTGAGAGTGGGGGGGAGACCTTTATGATTACTTCATTGATGAGAAGAAAATAAGGGACTAATATTGAAGATAACGAACAAAATTTCTAAATTTCTAAAGTTTTATTTTGTTGTAGATCAAACTTATGGTCTCTAAATAGCATAAACCCCACCCCCACCCCCCAAAAAAAATTAAATAAATAAATTAAAGTTGATGAGTTACATATGACTCGAGCAAAAACATCAAATCAATGAAAACTTGGATTGATTCGAACGTCATTGATCATTTCTTAAACTTGGACCAATTTTCACGAATCTTGACTATATTTTATGTTTCTTAGTTCAATTCGGATGACTCAATCAAGTCAAACCTAATTTTCCAACTATTATTATTTTGTTAAATGAAATTTCAAACTATTGTTTTGATTGAAAATCATGTCCAAATGAATAAGGTTTTTAAAAAATATATATTAATTGGGTTTTACTTTGGGATTATACTTCCTGCATCCCAATCAAAGATAGAAGAGCAGACTCCAAAAGTTGTACATCTCCAAATGCATCTGTCCTTTGTATTTGATTGAGGCAAACTAATAGAGCAGACAGCAACAAAACAATTTTGAAGAAGAGGAGAGCGGACTTTAGGAATATCCCATTGAAAGTTTTGATTAAATCAGTCACCTTCAGAGTAGAGCCCTTAATGATATCAAAATCTAATCCACATGTCTCGGCTATAGATTTTTCTCCAAGCCAAGTATCAGTCCACAGCCTAATATCTTGACCAAAAAATTTGAAGCTAAAGAATCTAACACTTTATTTAGTTCCTTGTAACAAATCAAAGTTCTCCAAAAGATACTATCAAAGAAAGAGCAGTAAAACCATCTTTGTTGTTGATCCTACATGGGCTGATCCTCTATGAAATAGAATAAACCATAGGGCTTGAATCAAACTCTACCCATGTTTTATCCAGGTTCTGATTCATAGAAATTTTTATTGCTTTAAAGAAAGCACAGAATTCAGCAACAAAGTTTGATACAATCCCTACATATGTTTATAAACAAACCACATGATCACTAGATGATGATCTGAAGATCCCTTGTAGCTAGCATGACCCGAATTTCCAATTGCACTTCCATCAATATTCACCTTCGATCAATCCAGTGGGGGTTTTATCCATATAGCTTCAATAATATTTTGACGATCCTTCACCGTCTTAACATGACAAGACTGAATAATTGAAGCTTCTTGCAATTGAAGAAATACCACCTTTAGAACCCTTCCAGTATACATCCCTATACGCGTCTTCAAATCACTTCATATTTCTCTCAACCCATAGCTGAAACAGAATAATAAGGATTCCTCTCAACCTATAATAGGCCATGGTATGATGCCTACGACACACAAGGATAGCCATACGAGCATCGGCACTAGGGGTTCAAAGGAGTTGAAGTCTCAAGGGCATCACATAGGCCATAGCCATAATTAGGGCTTGCAGAGCAAACTTATTTTACCTTTGCCACCACTCATCCCATTTTGGCAGTGATTTATTTAGCGTAGTGATACATAAACCACTACTAATAACTCTTAACCTATTGGGTTAATTAATGAAATATAAACATGAAGTGGTAGTAATTACCACTGCTAAATGTAAAGTTTTTAGTTGTATGATTACCGACACTAAATCTAGAAACAAACACGGTAGGTAATACAACCATAACTCATTAGTTACATCACAATTCATGGTAGGTTTTTGGGAGAGCGGATCAAGTCCTCGTAGGAGAACATAGATGGAATCTACCCAACAACTAACTTTGTGGTAAATTCCATCTGTGTGGATCATCTAGTACCAGAATTGTTCTCGTACGAGAACCTGATCCACATTCAGTTTCTGGTTGGGATAAAACCTCCTATAAAGGAGTGAATGGTGGTTTCCGCCCTTTGGTGATGGTAAATCAACTTTCCTTGTAGTGCTCCCAACTAATATCCCCCACATGGTCATCTACTTGGAACTCAAATTTGGTGACCAAGTAAATCATGAATTTGGATCCTCTCCAATGATTTTCCTTCCAACACCTAACATGCATGCATCCCGACACTGGGGCACGCAGCCCTAAGCTTACATAACTCTAATTAAAGAGTCATTGGAGAGGATCTCAATCCGTAAATAAAATTTCAATCTAATTTATTTAGGTATAAAAAGAGTAATTTTCAATTTTTTTTCTTCAAAAGTCAAAGATAAAAGCCAACAAAATACATAGAAATATTAAGTTGGACTATGATTAAATTTGACCATAGAACTTGACATATAACTAATCTACAAGGAACTCTTATCTATTAATACAATTGAGACATGTCCTTGAATTTGGAAACACATCTATGCTGTTGCAACATTTTTGCCATTAAGGCATTGACAAAAGCAAACATACAATTTATAATCCAAAAATGCCTAGCTAGTTTATAGGTTGCAATTATTCTCTGGGGGAGACCCAAACGTATTAAAGACTTGACAATGAATTTCCATCTTATATCTTTGCCTTTGGGAATTCAAGTCATGGATGGAAATTAAAGACTAATGGGTGGTGCGGTGGTGGTGAAACACTGAACCCACGGCCCAAGCAATTCCAACAGTCATTTTTATCGAAACTAAGGACGTGGGCTAACGGACGCCATGAGACAGTATCTTCGCTGCTACAGCTATATCAAGAAAGGGACAACAGCAGGAGATCCCTATCTCTCTCTCTCTCTCTCTCTCTGAAAAACGTGAAAAGAAAATATAAGGGGAATGGGTAAATCTAAAGGAGCACATGATCCAAGACGATTAATATTTTAATGACACTCGAGGAAAAGTAGAAAGGAACAAGTGCATAGCGGAGCTGAGACGATCCATCTTTTTGACTCACTTTGCAAACTTCAGTTCTTATATTGTACCTCAAAATAAAAAGTGTTTTCATCTCTCATTACAGTTCATACATATTTCAATCCAGAAAATAGAGAAAAGGGGTGCGGGTGGTCGGAAAAAAAAAAAAAAACCTTGTTGTTTGCTTCAAGTTGCAGTAATAAAGGCCATCACTTACGACAATAAGCAATTCTTGTGGCCTCTCTCTCTCTCTCTCTCTCTCTCTCTCTTTAAAGTTTGGAATAAGGCCAATGCATTTGAAGTATGTGAAGTTTCAAAAAGACTGTAAAATTTGAAGTTTCTAGGAACTCTTTTAAAGAGTAAATATGAAACCCTAGTACCCATGAGGACATGAATGACCCTTTTTTTTTTTTTGGTAGAACCTTAAGGAGGTTAGATCTTCTACACATAGTGTTTTTTTTTTTTTTTTTAATTATTTTTTTTAATCATTTAAAGGGTGAAAAGAGTATATATGGAAACAAAAGGGATGTGTTGAATCCTCACATGTACATCCAATTAGGGTTTGTGATGAGATATAAATTCAAGGTGCACAATTAATGTTTACTTCCAAATCCTGTCAAGGAATGCCAGCATTTATACATACAACAAGAAGTTTTAGGGGTGGATCTTATAATTGCATGCAACTTCTACTTGAAGAGCAGGCATCAAAAGATCAATAGATCGACTCCATAATGCATGTATTATGCTATGTGCATTGGCATCGTACCTAAGCCTGCGCTTGTCGACAGATTGGCGCATGGCCTCTAGTTTTCACGCTTGTTAGGATGAGATGTTGACGGTCCATCCATGTAATTGTGCATATATAATTCAATTCACGTGGATGTACATTTCCAATCTTCCACCCAATTTGACCCCACTCTTCCCAAGCCTGTTTCTTGATCTTGAATCAATCTCTTTCATCGCCCAAAAATTATAGTCATGTTATTAGCATCACTTTAGTCTGAATGAGAGAGAGAGAGACTATGTGGCTATCAGGCTTACAATCTTCATCTCAAGCAGCGTAGAAGACCAAAACTCTATGAGTGTGGGTGCCGCTTTCAAGCAGAGAGGGAGAAAATAAGAAGATACTAAAAAGGAAATAATCTTCCACAGAAAGAGAAAAGGGGAAGGATAGGCTAAGAACATGCGTACAATCAAGTAGGGCAAGTGGGTTGGAGTTGGAACTTAATTTGAGGGCCAAAGCTAGTTATGTATGTATTTCACCTACCCCACAAGCAGACGCAGAGAGAGAGAGAGAGAGAGAGAGCATGGAAGAGCAGAAAGTGAAGACATCGACCTCTTGGTTTGGCCTTTGCTGTTGTTATAGTGTGTGTGGTTTGGATTCCTGGATTGTAGACGAAGTGTTCTAAATTTCTAAAACCCTAAAAGCACGCGTAACTAGATTTCACTTTTTCGACATGGCCTCTGGCTTATTCACAAAGGGCATTGGCATATTCTCTCTCTCTCTCTCTCTCTCTCTCTCTAATTAAAATGAGTTTGGAATCTTCTTGAGGAAAACCAAGGCCATTGGTACATATTGTAGGATGAGTTTGGATCAGGTCTTCATATGACAATCATTTTTATAGGGTGCTTGATCCACTCCTGGAATCCACTCAATTTCTCTATTTGTTGTCAAAAGAAAGAGATAGAGTGGATTCCAAGCATAGATCAGGCACTGTCATTTTTGGACAAGGATCTGATCCAGACTCTTGTAGGATAAGGGTAGCAGATGTGATGAGCCACCGCCCCTATGGGACTCAACTTTTGAAATTGTCCATTTCAAGAATATAGATATATATTGCAAGCATCAACAAAAAACTCTAGAGTCATGTTTGTTTGACTGAAATTGGTGGGGTGGATGATGTAGAGTTTTTTCAAATAAAAAAAAAAAAAAAAAAGAGCAAGTATTTGGCTGTGATGTAAGATGAAAATTTAATAAACAACTATTTATGAATTAAGGAAACATGTCTATCTACATGGTAAACCATTTATTTCAACTCACCTTTCCCTAAAGTCCCCCTATTTTGAGTAGGATAATTCTTTTTTTTTTTTTTTTTTTTTGCTACATGTAGATCCATAACTTTATTTACGGTGGAATAAAAATTCTGAAATTCCAATTGTTTACTATCTTTTTTTTTTTTTTTCATTATTTAACCCCATTACATAATAGGGCACATAAGTTCTCTTTTTTCATCCGTTTTTGTCTGCCAAACAACAGGGCCTTGAGGATGGATTGATGATCGTTAGTTAATCCTTCCACTTCAATTTGCAATGATGGGGGTCATCCATCTTCCTCAATCTATTTTCATATGATATAGATTGCAACTTACTACTATTCTTTCCAATTGAAACTTGAAAATGAAAGAAGCCCTCTTTCCGCTCTTTTTGAAATATCCAAAATTCTTGGTTTCATGAAATAAAGCACCGACGGGATGACAACCCAATGAGGTCACTGCTTAACCCATCCTCTCGTTTGTATCCTTAGCTTTTATTTCCCTTCTGAAAGTGAAGTTTTGAAATCATGTAGCAATTTCTCTTCTCTATCGGGTCATTTTCTGCATCTTTGTTCCTATTTATCCCTTTTTTTTTTTCAATGCCTATCTCTCTCACTCTTTATCTATCCTTGTCTGTGTTTTTCATTCACCATAGCTAGCTACAGTTTCAAAACTATAAGGTGGTTCACCAGACTCCTAGCAGAGATTCATTTTTGATGTTCTTTATCATAAAACTTATCAGATATATAACTTACAAATCAACCGGTCGAGCTAATTAGTATATTATCATTTGAACAGAAAATGTATAATTGAGTTCTTTTTTTTTTTTTTTTCCTTCGACTTGCCTAGTCTTGTGGGCCATACTGACTCCACAACCGCATGGATTGGGTTATACTGGAATTGAATGAGAATTATTCAACTTTCACCAAAAGTAGTGAAGAGCACTAAACACCCCTTGTGAGTGGGCCCAAGAAGATAAGAGAAGTTGAACTTATAACCACTTGCTTCCTAAGGTGATAGTCCCCTACCAATTTTGCTACCCTCTTGGGGTTGTGTACGATTGAGTTAAGTATTTAAAAGTCGCTTTTTTTTCCCTATTGAAGAGTTTTTTTTTTTTTTTTTTTTTTGCTAGAAGATCCAAAAATATATTAATAATGAAGAAAGAAAAAAATATAGTACAGATGAGAATAACCAACATCACTAAGAATAGGAAGAGAATCTTCAAGCTACCTTCCCACCTTCGGCATTGCTATCAGCAGGAAAGAGCTCCAAAGAAACCATCCTATTAGAAGAGAAAGAAAATTACGTAAATCTGTAATGGGGACGCAAATGGCATCCCGCTCCAACTCCATAGAGATCAAGGAATGCCAAACTAGAACAGATTCCTATTGAAGAGGTTACTCATGTAAGAAATTTTTAAATCGCCATCCATGAAATCAAAGGTCAGATACCCTAGTGCTAGTATGGTTTTTTTTTTTTTGCTAAAAGGTCATTTAATTAAAAGAGAACAAGCAAAACAAAGAGAAATACAAAAGGGCAGGCCGATCCCACTAAACCCACTTGCAACCTCCACCTTCGGCATGGCCATCAGCAGGGGGAACAAGCAAAGGCTTAGCCAAATCGAAAACGGTGCCTGTCCAACGCATCAGAAGCTAACTCATCAACAACATGTCTCGGGAACTCCACCGAGAATTCTGAATTACAAGATTTAGATGCTTTCCTAGCCAGAAAATCAGCGACTACATTAGCTTCACGAAAACAGTGAGTGATCTTCCATTGCACCAACTCCAAAAAGGAAATAACAGATCTCCATTTCTGCAGGGCAAACCATGGAATCTCCCTTCTCTGAACTGCTGAGACCACGGACGCTGAGTCTGACTCAATCCAAACACCCCTAGCATGATAGTGTCTAGCTAGCAGAATACCCTCCAAGACTGCCTCAAATTCAGCTTCATATATTTGTTTGACTCCCAGAAAAATGCTAAAAGAGTCGATTACCTTGCCTTTATCATCCCGTAAGACACCACCAGCACCTGCATTACCTGGGTTACCAAGCGAACTTCCATCCACATTGATCTTCATCCACGTCCTGGAAGGCTTACACCAGTGAACCTCAAGAGGTGAAGGGGAAGTTGGATTTCTAATACTTAAACCTATCTTCCTGCAGGTCATCAAGTCTGAAATCGAACGAACTTCTTCACTTGATCCGTCACAGCAAAGCTGAACCTCTTGCCTTATACTTTGAAAGACATACCGCCCTGCCCTTTCTTTATTTTCCTGCCTTCTTTTATTTCTTTCCCACCAAATATGGTTGATAGTGATGATCAAGCCCAACTTCCATGGCTTCTTTAGCTGAATCACTTGAGATTTCCTCTTCCACCACTGGAACAATGATTGAATGCTTGGATGATTTACCCACGCCACTCCAAAAAAATCTAAAAAACTCTTCCATATTGATATGGAGAATGAACAGTGTAAAAAAATATGAACCATACTTTCTTCAGCCTTTCCACACAGGTTGCATCTGGATGGGAGATAAACACCTTTTTGGCAAACCAGGTCGTCCGTTGGGATTCTACCATGCACCACTCTCCATCCAAAAATGGAGTATCTTGGAGGAAGATTCTTCTGCCAAATCAAAGAAGACCAGTTCACCTTCAAGGATTTCACTCTAACAGCCTCCCAAGCCGACCTTGAGGAGAAATACCCTGAAGGAACTAGCGACCACACCCTGAAATCCTCCATCTGCAAACTCGGAATGTCAATCTTTTTAATCTGTCCAAAAATTTCATTAAGCATAGGAGATACTACCTCAGGTAGACGCCATTCTCCATTTATGATAAACTCCCCCACCTTTGCTGACGTAGATAGAGTATGGTCACTATCCAGCGAAAGAAGTTCCATAATGGATTTTGGACCCCACCATTTATCCTTCCAGAAATTTGCAAGCTGACCGTTCCCTATGATCCAGCGCTCCTTGTCATCCACAAAGGACCACATTTTCCTGAGACCTGCAAAAATAGTGGAGGTGTTGCAATTTTTGAAGGATCTTCCATCCTTCTTTAGGAATCGAGCTCTGAGAGAGGTTAACGCTGCTGTCTTCTCCGTTTTGATCCTCCAAATCAATTTGCACAGCATTGCTTTATTGGAATCTCGCAGTCTCCTAAGGCCCAGCCCTCCCTCATCCTTGGGCTTACACATAGAGTCCCACTTCACTGTGACAGCCTTAACCGTATCTACATCACCTGTCCAAATAAAGTTTCGCATCCATTTCTCCATCATCGCCACAAGAGATGCAGGCCACCAATAAACAGAGAAACTATGAGTCGGCATCCCCGAAAGCACCGATTTAACCAATTCCACCCTACCTGCCATTGACAATAATTTCCCTTTCCAACCCGCCAGTCTCCCCTTAACCTTGTCCATAATCGGCATCCCCTAGTGCTAGTATGGTTAACCTGAACTAATTACTGATCATGTCCTATTAAGATTATAGAAGAAACAATTGCCTGTTGAGCTATGGTGTGCCACAAACCCACGTTCACCAAGAGGGCTTGAGCTCGAACCTCCTGACTGTAATCTACTTTCCCTCCCTACCTAAATGAATGTATAAATTTTTTAATTATTTTTCAATCTCAAAATAGGAAATTAATTTTTGAAAATCTAGTATTCTTTTTAGCCCCAACAATTAATTTTTGAAAATCTAGTATTCTTTTTAGCCCCAACATCCTACCCGATATTGGTAAGGAGGTTCCTCTAACGACTGGATTTCCGGAGGTTGAAAACCAATACCTAGGGCTTGAAAAGACCCTCTTTGCTAGCATTGGCTAGCATGTTCAGTTCAAATTATCTGAGTGAAGTTAGTCTCTACTCTCCCTTGTTGATAATGAGGTCCTAATCAAGTCCGTGGCCATGAGGGTCTAATACAATGTCGATGTTTTTGTTACTTCCTGCACTTGTTTGGACTTAAATAATTAATTGATCCATCATTTTTTAAGGAAGAAAAATAAGGACAAAGAGGTATTTTGGCGTAGCTGGGAATCTTTGTATTTGAGTAAGAAATTTTGGGGGATTTTGGCTTTCGTAGTGATTCGGCTTGGCAAGGATGATGTATTTATAGAAAAAGAGAACTTACAACGATTTAGAAAAGAATGGAAATCACAAAATATATATATATATATATATACATACTAGGTTGGGTAACATTGCCTACATCCATGGTGAGATGAGATCTCCTTCACTATTAATAGAAAATAAGATTACAATTGTTCCTCCTCACACCTATCTCAGATTGATTCGAAAGAAAAAACTCTCACTACAAAAATATAGCGAAATCTTATACAAGTAATTATCGAAATATCCATATAGTCATAACAAAATTTCTCAAAGGCGGTGCCTCTGAACTCCTGCTAGACCTGCCAGTCCGTAGAAGCCCCACTAGTAACAAAAATAACACGCAAGATCAAACGATCCTCTAAGCCCTTGGCTCCTTAATAGTCCTTCGGAATCAACTCACTCATGCGAACGACAGAATACAGGATATCATATTCCTTAACAGCATTCTTCATACTGATGAGGCTTTATGGTTCGACTTTAGAAGGGTAAATATTACCCTAGGTCTTTTTTACTTGAGGCTAGTAGTAAGCACAATTGTTCTTGGGCCTAACTGGAACATGTTTAAATTAAAGATTTTTTTTCTAAGGAATTTGTTACGATCAGGCTTTGTACAGGCTGATCCGCACAGATGGAATCCACCCAACAACTAACTCTGTGGTGGATTCCATTTATGCAAATCACCATATGAGAATGATTCTCGTACGAGAACTTAATCCGCTTTCGAAAATTTGCAATGGTGCCTCAACTCACATACATACAGATGCTTGGTTGGCCACATGATCAGGTGGGCGTATCCCTAGCCCTGGTCATGGCTCTTTGTACAATATAGCATCTAGCCTCATTCACCAGCCAACCAAGGAGTGGGATTGAAGTGCTATTATTATTATCTCTTCAGTAACTGAAGCTTTGGCTGGTGCTAAGCTTCGCTTCTCCATTGGGAAGGTACCTGATAGTTGGACATGGACACCAGATTCTGTCTTAGCTATCACTGATGGTGCATGGACTGCTTAAACAGAAATGGGGGGACATTGTTATTTCTATCTCCTTCAGCATGCATGGTCCTTTCCTATGGTACCCTGTTTGAAATTTGTGAGCTAGGGGTTGAAACTTCAATGACTTCTGAGAAATTCTTGTAAGCAACAAAAAAGGGAGGGCCATGGATGTAACCTCCACTAGGTGTTGTAGTTGAGATTATGACACCTTCACGAAAAAAAAAAAGATTATGACACCAATTTTGACCAATTGACCAGTCATTTCAGTCATAATCACCCAATTGATGAAATTGTGTTCACACTAAACACTTCACAAAAGTTAATACTCACTCTAAAATCAAATCAGGGATTGAACACACAAGTCACAAACCCTAATCTTATAGGATTTATGAGCAGTGGTCAAGAAAGAGACTATTGTTCGTAGAATTAGTCCTTTTTTAGACGGTCACTATTTCTCTTAGAAATTAAAGGCACAACCTGTAGACAAGCTTAACATTAAGGGTGTTCACATATGTTTCTTTAGGAGTGGGTGACACCATCCAAAAATAGAATATAAAAAATGAAGACTGTGTGGTATGTATTTTCGGAATAGATTTTGGGTCTAAAACACATTCTAAAACTAAAAAATAAAGAAAAAATAGACTTTAGATCAAGTGTATCTACGACCGGAATTTATTAGCAGAATGCATATCAAACACAACCGAAATGTTTTTGTTACATAGCTGAACAAGTTTTAGACACTGACAATATTGGGTTCGTAAATTAAAGTTTTTGAATGAGTGATCATGAAATTTTACCAAAATAAAAAATGAATGATAATGAAAGTAAACAAACTTTTTGGAAATAAATTATCAGCAACAAATGTATATTCTTTTTTTTTTTTTTTTT
>NC_056559.1:4551136-4551598 GCF_013358625.1 Macadamia integrifolia
AACAGCAATTTTTTTTTTTTTTTTTCCTGATCAAGTAAATGCATGTTCATTTAGTGATAGGTTGTTAGGCAGTTGAGCTCTAACCTAATTCTATGGAAGGTTGCAGGTTCGACCATCCTACCCCACCCTTCAACCTTGAAAAATTAGTAACAGTAGTAATTGTTACAGTAATGCAATAAATGTCGCCGAATATGCCCCCTTATTGGTTCTCTATGTGACCCCTCAGTGGGTCTTGCCTAGCGGCTAGACTCTAGCCTAAATCATGTTCACTCATGGGATACTAATTGCATTCAGTTGTAGTATTGCAATTAGTATGGCTCAGTGGACCACCTTGTTGGCCCCCTTATTGGTCTCTATGTGATGGCCCTCTAATAGTTCTCTATGTGGCCCCTCATTGTGTCTTGCTTGGCCTAGAGGCCCTTGAAATGGCACCCCGCTAGAAGAAAAAAAAAAAAAAAAAAA
>NC_056559.1:4552723-4552986 GCF_013358625.1 Macadamia integrifolia
AAAAAAAAAAAAAAAAAAAAAAAAAACTCCTTTTAACCTCATAACGGTAAAATGATTTTCTATTTTAACCACTAACAACAAACTAGTACCGTTAGGTTTCATAGAGCTTCAAGTAATATATTCAAGAGGTGTCAAGCAACCTAGCCATAGTATAGAGGTTGTCCAAGTAATTATCCCTATTTTATTTTATAGGGGGTGGGAGCCATATACCAAGCCAAAAGATACATATGGGAGGAAGGGCCTCATGAATCATATATAGAGAG
>NC_056559.1:4553028-4592498 GCF_013358625.1 Macadamia integrifolia
AGAGAGAGAGAGAGAGAGAGAGATTGCTAACATGAAAGTTCAACTCAAAAGACTCTAAAGAATCCGAAGCTCGAGCCTAGGCACTTGTTAGTGAAACTCTACTACAATTGGAAACTCCCAAAATAACTGTGGAGATGCTCCGATCAGATTCCCTTAATGCCAAGGAGGCTTACAACAGCCTTGTTTTGAAGTTGGAGCAAATTTCAGAGCCAAGAATTTCTGTCGGAAATTTACTCTTGCCCCATTAATAATTAACATCTGTATAGACTAAGGAAAATAATTCTTAGGTTTTCCATAAAGCTCTATGGGATATGATGTAAGTTGAAGATCTTAAAGTACACAGGTTTATGGTAATCCACATTCTCCACAAGCTCTAAGTCAAAACCCTAAAACTTCAATCAAAAGACATACATAGACAAAAAATAGAGCGCCATGCACAAAGACCAAAACCCAACTATCCAAATCTGCCTGTTTTACATAGAAACTCAAGAAATCAAATAAAATCCAGAACTGCATTTTGAATTGGGTCTATCTCGAATCAGAGAATTGGGAGAGAGATGGTGTCCTCAGCTCAGAAGAAGACTCTCCAGTTGATTCTGGCAGCCAAGCTCAATCAGCTTAATATCCCACCTACATCCGATGAAGATTTCGATTTCTCCGATGTATTCGGTCCTTAGACCACCCACGCTTCTTCTTCTCCCTTGCCTTTCCTTGTCGATTCCCAAAACTCTAATAGAGAGGTGGACAATGAATCGTTCCGACAGCGTTTGGGGGTGCTCCGGCATGCTTGAATCATTAGACCTTGGGTGGAGATAGGATTAGAGGAGAGATAAAGTGTAGCAGCGGTGGATTGAAGCTTTAGAACTCTTCTCTCAATCCAATATATTTAGAATGACCAAATCCTATAGCTAGTATCCCGCTAGCATTCCTAATACCTTTGTATCCTGCTAGCATTTCTATACTGCTCCCATATATATTCTTTCTTCTTTTATGTGAAAGCCCCACAATGGGGCAAATAGAGGACCCCAGATAGGGGACCCACTAGGAGCCAAACAAGGAACCCATGAGGGCAAACAAGGGAGCCACTAGGCCTCACTTATTACTACTAACTACTATCCTAACTACTAATATTATATTTCAAGCAGGTGGGGGTAAAAATGTCAAACTAGTGATCTTCCTGGACTTAATCCAAATGCTTAACTGCCGATTATTGAGGTAGAAATTCATTCTCCCATAGAATAAGATTAATCAATAGAATTTTCAAATCCCCTTTCGAATTGTACATGATTGCATACATATCTTTACTTTTCTTTTCTTTTTCTGGCATTTTTTTATTAGTAAAAAAAAAAAGGATTATTATTACATTTTGACAAAAAAAAAAAAAAAAAAAAAAAAAATGAATTATTATTCTCTTATGTGAAAGCCCCATATTGGGCCAATATAGAGGACCCCAAAGAGGGGAACCACTAGGGGCCAAACAAAGAAACCAAAAAGGGCAAACAAGGGGACCACTAGGCCACACTTATTACTACTAACCACTAGCCTACCATTATTATATTTTAAGAAGGTGGGGTTAAAAAGGTCAAACTAGTGATCTTCCCTGGATTTAAACCAAATATGTTTGTGCCATAGAGCTAAAAGTTCATCCTCCAATAGAAAAAGATAACTCAATGGAACATCCAACATTCATACTATGCTCAATTTCAAAATTTCCCTTTTTAAATTGTCCATGATTGGACTCATATCTTTACTCTTTTTTTTTTTTTTTTTAACTAGTAAAACAGAAAATAAATAAATAAAATCAAGAAAATTTACCTCTTATAACAAGATCTACAAATATTTTGAATAAAAAAAATACTCAAATGCAAAAAATCTTTGGTTCTCCATCATTATTCCTTTAATTTCTAGGCTTTATCCGGATCAATGGAGGCTGATCTTTTATCGGATTCCATGTTCTTGAACTTTGCTTAGCACTAGGGTGTTTTGGTTTTATTTTCACTCTACTTATTTAGAGTTTAGAGCCTTGATTAATTCAATATACTAAATATATATATATATATATAGGTATGAAATTTCTATTGACATCTTGAATGATTTTTTTTTTGCCGAATTAATTTCATCGCCTTCATATACCCAAGGTCACAGCAGTATATATCTTGTACAGTTGTACCTCATGAGTATCTTCTTGGAACAATTCCTCATAGCATTACAATGACACCACGAATTAGAATAAATGATTTGACTGAAGGGAGAGACAAGAAGCTGTCTCTTAGACAATTTCATATAAACCATAAAGAGAATAATATTAGGAAGAAAGAATGTTACCAGCTGACATAGGTATATGCTTGGATATAGAGGTGCAGAAGAATATACTGTCCCATGCTGAAGATGTTCACGTCAGTCCTCCCATTGACCTTGTGCATTGATGTGTAGCTGTGCCAGTGGGTAGTGTTCCCTTACCCTATTAGAGGAATAATGTGATTGCCCACCGAATTGATGTAGTGATCAGAGCCCACCTGCATCTTATAAAAAATGATTAGAGCCCACCTGCTGAGTTGAATAAATCATTTAACTGGGCCTGCACATTGAGGCTCTATCCTGGGCTATGCTTAACCGTCCATGCCAGTAGCCAGCCCCAAATTCATGTACCCAATTGAAATGTGAGATATTTTTGCTCTCAGGTGAAGGTTATAGGTTGGAGTTTTTCTTTATCCATGGTGAAAAGAATCCCCTTCAGTCATGGGATTGGACTTTCTGATTCTATCAAAGGCATAGGGTTAATGATGAGACTCACTGTTGTAAAAATTCAATCATAGCGTTAGGTCACTATGGATGAAGAGAATCTCTCTTCACCTTGGGTGACAAAAAAACTTTAGCCAAGATTATGTGTTCCTCAATACATCCTAAACAACTAATATGACATCACATATAGGTTGCGTTTGGTTGCAAGGGAAATGGGAAGAGAAGTGAAGGGAAGTGAAGCGATTTTTTTTTCCCTTTTGAGTCGTTTGGTTGTAACAGAAATGAAGTGAAATTAATTGACCATAGTTGTTTGGTTGGATGTAAAATTTAAAAAAACCAATAATCCAATCAAACTCCCCAAAAAAGATGGGTGGGGGGAAGAGTACTTTTTAATCCAGAACCCACCTAGATCCTCAAAATTTATATTGGTTATGTGAATCAGGTCATTCAAGGTCTGTACCAAATCAAACCAAATGTCATCAGATACTATGTTCTATCACTAGCCAAAATAAACCATTTCATTCTATATATATCAAATGAATGCAGCATAAATAAATATTTAAAATAATATAAAAGATGATCACAAAGAAAACAGTAATAGATCACAAGTGATAATGACTGAAAGGCCCATTCAAAAGTCCTATGGTTAAAACAAACTCAACAGGTCAGTAATGTTTCATTTGACTCAAACCCAAAGTATTTTAGTCAAAACAAACCCAATTGAATCGCATGAGAGAAAGAGATCATTGAGGGTCATGAGCGGGTGAGAGTCGCGAGAGTGGGAGAGAGATCGTGAGAGTAGGGTTTTTTTTTTCTTCCTATTTTGGTGGGGAAATAAAAAGGGAAATTTTAATGGTTAAGTGAAATTTTTTTCACATGTAAAGTATATTTCCTTTGCAATCAAACTTCTAAATTTATATTTTTTGGGAAAAAAATTCCACTTTGCATAAAAATTTGCATTCCCCTTGCAACCAAACAAAGCCATAATGTTAACTAATGAAATAAAATTTAAAAAAAAAAAAATGTGTATAACTAAATATATTCTCAACATATATAAAGATGGGCTTGGCCAGAGTTGAACAGGCCCAATATATGGCCCCAAGGAATTTTTTATTTTTTTTAGAGGGGGTGTGAGGGCGAAAAATAAGGCCATGCTTAGGCTGAACATGCCCATTGAATGGCCCTAACAAGCATATTCAATGGCTATATTTCTCCTGAATACCCTTCAATTCAAGAACAATACATGGACCCCACATTGAATCTGAATGGTGTGTGGCATAAACTTCTAGAATCCAATCAAACCATGCCGGATTGAGTGTATATATATTTATTGGTGAGATGATTGCATTAATAAGATTAAAGGAGATCAGGATATACAGAGTCAGCAAGCCAATTTGAGCATGAAAGAAAACATGAATCAACAATGGCTTTTAGCCCAAAATTGGACATAAAATGAACTACTGTATTTGCTATACGACAAATATGTTTGAAAGAGACAAAAGAAAAGGAGGAAGCTAAGTGTAATATGTCCTGACAAATATGTTTGAAAGAGACAAAAGAAAAGGAGGAAGCTAAGTGTAATATGTCCTCAGTAATAGGAATGACTTCAACTGTTGGGTTCCCCTCCTTAATCCCCTTAATCACTTCTAAGTAGTCTGATTCGATAACTAGACGACTGATTCATAATTTAGTAGCAAGAAGCATACCAATTTTAATTGCTCTTGCATCTAAGCTGTGAGATGTTGGATTGAGTAGATTAAAGGGTTGGAAAGGTGACTAAGAGGAATTCTTTTTTATGCCTTGAGCTTCAACAAAAACCAAATAAAGTATAGCTCAAATTCCCCATAATGTTACTATCGCTGCACACTCCAAGCTCTTCAACACCACTAAACACATCATCACTATGTGCAGGTTGTCACCAAGAAGGTTACCAACAATGACAACACATCAACATGCCCAACAACCTTTTTAATGGTTTTCCAACTCTACAGGCCCATAAATCTCGAGCTCGGATCAGCTCCACATATGTAGAGAGTAAATACTCTCCACATATGGTAAAACAACACATGTTCTTCCATAGCCAATGACCCTTTGAACCTCATCCTTTTCTCTCTCCTTTCCTCGCTTAATTTTTTCCTCTGTTGTTGGGATTTATTTTTTCAACCCCCTTAACCCTTCTTCTTCTTCTTCTTCTTACAACATCGCCCCCCCCCCCCCAAATTCGCTCACCCTCGCTTACAAGCCTCACCCGTTCACCCCCATCCCCACCCTTCTACAACTCCCCTACAACCAGTAGATGCATTGAGATGTATAGCTAAACATAATCAAAGAAGATCTCAATTCGACATACCCCCTCCATCCCACTCTATGTGAACTTTCTCAGCATTAGAGCACACATGTATAAACCAACAAAGCAAAACTGATTGGGGTATTGTCCTGATTCCAACATCTCACAAAGTCTACCAATGGCTTGGAGTTCTTGGTTTCTGTGAGAGAAGAATGAGATCATGGCACGAAACCAAATCCCTACCACCACTTTGTTGGGTTGGGTTTCCCTCCTTGTGGAGGATGGTCCAAGTATGCTTACCTTCTTTAGGTGAAATCCATCTTTTATTTGAGGCCCTATAAGGAGGGCATTTTTGTCACAAGAGTATTGATGAGGATTTACTTATTTAACTTTATTCATATAATAGGGTTTAAGTGAAAGCAAGAGAGCGAGTGGCTAGTGGCAAAAACTTGGAGAAGAATAAACGGAAAAAGAGCAGAAAAATTCTGGGTTAAAGAAAAGTGGGCAGTCATCTTCAAGAGCTCGATTGGATCGTCATCCATGGTTCAATTGAGTTGATTTTGTTATAGCAGTTTCGCAACACACCGGTATTCATTTATACGGTGTGATTGTCGTTTGGAGTTTCCTAACTCATTTTTCCAGTAATGTTTTGGTTGCCCCTGTTTTGGTGAGATCTCTTCAATTTCTTCCTCTTTCTTTTGAGATTTCATCTTGTTAATGATGTATGCCAAGGATATATTATTTTTTATGTTTTGAATGATTGTATGCCTCTAATTTCAGTCAGAGAAGACTTTTGTGTATTCCCATTATTTGGTGATAGCAGATTTTAGTGGACTATGGTCCCCGCGGCTTTTACTCCTGTCATTGGGGAGGATTTTCACATTAAATTATTGGTGTTAATGTATGTGTTTGTGTCTATAGTGGATTTGTTCACTGATTTATGCATGTAGTTGCTTTCTTGGGAGCTTGATTATTGCACACATTATGTTTGATAAATTGCTCTATCAAACTTTACTTGATTGTTTCTTATTAGGTTCACCTAAGAGGGGAAGAATTGGTGTTGTGCTTTTGTTAACCGAGTACATCTCTCGATTAGTTCCTCTTCTTCCCCATCAAAGTGATATCAGAGCAAGGTTGTTTGCTAAATTGCATATATGGACTGAACACTAGAAACTAATGAACGTAGAATGGTTACTTTGAATGATTCAAACTATCATGTTTGGAAAGGAAAAATGGAGGACCTTCTTTATGTGAAAGATTATTTATCTACCAGTTTTTAATACCGAGAAACCCGCTAATAAAATCGATGATGAATGTTATATTTTTCATCGACAAATGTGTGGGTACATTAGACAATGGGTGGATGATAATGTATTGAATCATATTTATGGAGAGACTCACACTCGCACTTTATGGTCAAAACTTAAGCAATTGTATGCTCGAAAGACTGAAAATAATAAGCTATATTTGATCAAATAGATGATGGCTTTGAAATACCAAGATGGAACCCCGATGACAGATCACTTGGATTCATTTCAAGGAGTCATTAATCAGTTGGCTGCAATGGGTATCAAAATTTGATAAAGAGATATAGAGATTGTGGCTTCTTGGTACTTTACCAGACTCATGAAAGACATTTAGAACGTCATTGTCAAACTCAGCTTCAGATGGTATAATCTCGATGGATTTAGCCAAAAATAACATTCTAAATTAAGAGATGAGAAGAAAGTCACATAATTCTTCTTCATCTTCAGACGGTTTGGTCACCGAGAAAAGGGGGAAGAACAAATGTAGAGATTCGAAGAACAGAGATAAGAGTAGAGGAAAATCTAACAAGTTTGCAAATGTTGAATGCTATTATTGTGGTTTGAAAGGTCATACCAAGAAGTTTCGTCAAAAGCTGAAAAGAGAGAATAAAAAGGAAAAAGCCAAAAAGAAGAAGAAAGATGATAACAGCAATGATGAAAGAGTTACTGCCATTTTAGAGGACTTGCTCATTGTCTATGATAATGAGGTTATTAACTTTGCATGCCATGAGACTAGTTGGGTGATTGACAATGGTGCCTCCATTCATGTCACGTTTCAAAAGGACTTCTTCACATCTTATACATTCGGTGACTTTGAAATTATAAAGATGGAGAATGATGGCTTGGCAAAAGCTGTTAGCATTGAAGATGTTTGTTTGGAAACCAATGTTGGCATAAGGTTAGTTCTTAAGGATGTGAAACATGTTCCTGACATCTGCTTAAATTTAATTTTTGTAGGTAGACTTGACGATGAGGGATTTTGTAATACTTTCAGTAATGGACAATGGAAACTCACCAAATGTGCTATAGTTGTGGCAAGAGAAAAAAAAGTGTTCCACATTGTACTTGATGCAGGCAAAGCTCTCCAAAGGCATTGTAAATGCAGTGGAGAATGAGGGTACTATTGAGTTGTGGTACAAAAGGATTGGGCACATGAGTGAAAAAATGATGATGATATTATCAAAAAAGAAGATTCTACTTGGAATGAATAATACTCATTTGAAAAAGTGTGTTTATTGCTTGGCAGGAAAGCAGAACATAGCCTCCTTCAAGAGTTCTTCTCTTTTAAGGAAGTCAAATGTACTTGACTTGGTACACTTCGATGTGTGTGGTCCTATGAAGACAAGAACACTTGGTGGGTCACTTTATTTTGTAACTTTCATTGATGATCACTCAAGTAAGTTATGTGTTTTCACATTGAAGACAAAGGATCAAGTGCTAAATGTCTTCAAGCAGTTTCTAGCCTTAGTTAAGAGACAAACTGAAAAGAAGTTGAAATGCATCTACATATATAATAGGGGAGAGTACTCAAGACCATTTGATAATTATTACAGAGAAATGGGTATTTGACATCAAAAAGACACCTCTAAAGACTCCTCAGTTGAATGGATTGGCAGAGAGAATGAACAGGACACTGGTAGAGAGAGTCAGATGCTTGCTTTCACAAGTAAGACTACCAAGAACCATTTGGGGTGAGGCTTTAAGTACAGTTATGCATGTTTTGAATCTAAAACCATATGTTTCACTACAGTTTGATGTACTAAATAGAGTTTGGACAGGCAAGGATATCTCTTATAATCATTTATGTGTCTTTGGATGCAAGACATTTATGCATATTCCCAAGGATGAGAGGTCTAAACTTGATGTTAAGACACAACAATGTGTATTAGTGGGTTGTAGTCAAGATGAATTTGGTTATAAGTTATATAACCCAGTCAATAAAAAATCATTAGAAGCCAAGATGTTGTATTTATGGAGGAGGAGACCATACATGATATTGATAATATAGAGAAGACAGGTCCTAAACACAGTGGTCATTTAATTGACTTCGATCTAGTTCCTCCATCCTTAGTGCCAGAGCAGGTTGGAAATAAAATTCAAAATGATCAGTAAGGTACAGATGATGCAGATGCTCTCATACAAGTTGAGACAGATTATAGTCCTCATGAGCAATTACCTATACAAAAAGTTCCATCATTGATTCCACTCAGGAGGTCTACTAGAGACCGACAACCTTCTACGTGGTATTCTACAAGTGAGTATGTATTATTAACTGATGGGGGAGAACCCGAGTGTTTTAAAGAAGCAATGGAAGATGAACACAAGAATGAGTGGATTGAAGCCATGTAAAATGAGATGAAGTCATTGCATGAGAATCACACATTTGAGTTGGTGAAATTACCTAAGGGCAAAAGGGCTTTGAAGAATAGGAGGGTGTATAGGGTGAAACAAGAAAAACACTCTTTACATCCACGATAAAAAACTAGATTGGTTGTCGAGAGATTAAGTCAAAGGAATGGTATTGACTTTGCTGAGATATTTTCTCCAGTTGTAAAGATGTCATCTATTCATGTTCTTCTTGGTTTAATAGCTAGTCTTGACTTAGAGATTGAGTAGATGGATGTAAAGACTGTCTTCCTTCATGCTGATTTGGAGGAAGAGATTTACATGAAGCAACCCTAAGGTTTCAAAGTTAAAAGAAAAGAGGATTATGTATGCAGATTGAAGAAAATACTTTATGGCTTAAAGCAGGCACCAAGACAATGGTATGAGAAGTTTGAATCAATTATGGGGGAGAAAGGCTGCAAGAAAACTGCTTCTGACCATTGTGTTTTTGTATAAATTTCTCTGATGATGACTTTGTTATTCTTTTATTATATGTAGATGACATATTGATTGTTGGCAAAAATGCTTTCAGGATTAACAAGTTGAAGAAGTAGCTGAGCAAGTCTTTTATAATGAAAAACTTGGGGGCAACAAAACAATTTTTTGGCATAAGAATCATTTGAGATAGGAATGCTAAGAAGTTATGGTTATCACAAAAGAAGTACATTGAAAATGTGCTTCAAAGATTCAAGATGGACAAAGCTAAAGTGGTTAGTTTTCCTCTTACTACTCACTTTAGATTGAGCATCAATCAGAGTCCATCTACTGATGAAGAAAAGAAAGACATGGAAAGAGTTTCATATGCCTCCATAGTGGGAAGTTTGATGTATGCCATGGTTTGCACAAGGCCAGATATAGCTCACGCAGTTGGCACAGTTAGTCGCTTTGTCTCAAATCCTGGGAGAGAGCATTAGAATGCTGTCAAGTGGATTATGAGGCATCTTCGTGGTACTTCCAATTTGAGACATTTTTTTAGAAATGAAAAACCTTTGTTGACTGGTTATACAGATGCAGATATGGCCAGAGATATTGATTCTTGTAAGTTTACTTCAGGTTACTTGATCACTTTCTCAGGTGATGCTATGGCTTGGCAATCAAGACTGCAGAAATGTGTTGCACTTTCTACTATTGAAGTAGAGTTCATTATAACAACGAAAGCTTGCAAAGAGTTGCTATGGATAAAGAAGTTTGTGCAGGAGCTTGGTTTCAAGCAAGATCGGTATGTGTTGTTTTGTGATAGTCAAAGTGCTATCCACCTTGGTAAGAATTTCAGTTTTCATGCTAGGGCGAAACATATTGATGTGAGGTATCATTGGATAAGAAATGTTCTAAATTCCAAGTTTTTAGAAATTGAGAAAATTTATACAGATCATAATGGTTTTGATATGTTGATGAAAGCCTTACCAAGAGAGAAGCTTGATGTTTGTCGTTTGATCATCTGTATTGTGAATCTTTCCACATAGTTGGGAGGGGGAGATTTATTGGGTTGTGTTTCCCTTCTTGTGGAGGATGGCCCAAGTATGCTCACTTTCTATAGGTGAAGCCCATCTTTGTTTTTTAGGCTTAGAAAGAGGGCATTTTTGTCACTAGAGTATTGATGATGATTTACGCATTTAATCTTATTCATATAATATGGTTTAAGTGAGAGAGAGAGAGAGAGAGAGAGAGAGAGAGAGAGAGAGAGAGTGGCTATTGGCAAAAACTTGGAGAAGAAGAAGAAGAAAAAGAAAAGGAGCAGAAAAATTCTGGATTAGAGAACAGTGCGCAATCATCTTCAAGAGCTCAATCGAATAATCATCTATGGTCTGATTGAACTGATTTTTTGACAATTGCTTCAAAACACACCAGTTTTCATTTGTACAGTGTGATTGTATTTTGAAGTTTGTTAGCTCATTTTTCCACAACTTTTTTGTTGTCCTTGTTTTGGTGAGATCTCTTCAATTTCTTCCTTTTGTTTTGAGATTTCATCTTGTTGATGATGTATGCCAAAGATATGTTATTCTTGATGTTTGGAATAATTGTATGCCTCTAATTTCAGTTAGAGAAGACTCTTGTGTATTCCCATTATTTAGAGATAGTGAATTTTAGTGGACTATGGTCCAGTGGTTTTTACTCATTTCATTGGGAAGGTTTTTATATTAAATTAATGGTATTGATGTGTGTGTTTGTGTCTATGGTGGATTTGTTCATTGATTTATGCATTTAGTTGCTTTCTTGGGAGCTTGATTATTGCACACATTGTATTTGATAAATTAATTGTTTCCTATTAGGTTCACCCAAGAGGGAAAGATTTTGTTCCACACTTTTATTAACTGGGTACATCTGTCGGTTAGTCCCTTTTCTTCCCCATCATACTTCACATCCCATCAAAGTTGGCTAAGTTAAGAAAGAAACAAAATTCTGAACCCAACAATTGAAATTGTTCGGCTTTTCATTACCTTTTCTTCTTCTCTTCCTCGTTGCTTCTTTCAAAATTGTAATTTGTTCAGTCGTTGTTGCTTTAAGAATTAAGAGACAGGATGGTGAGGTGAAATGTAGAGCTCTGTCATTTTTGTTGGAGAAAAACTCCAGAGTATCAGTCTCTTTCAGTGTGTAAAACATTCAGATAGATAAGAGACCCAAATAGGGTCTTCAATGGAGAAACCACGAATAGGTAGGGTCTTAAGTTAATGGAAGAGGAATACTTGTTGAGCGTGGGTGTGACTCCCTTAGACACGAGCAAGCTTTTTAGAAGAAGAACGTTGTCCCTCCAAGGCTCTCTGTCACACCCCGTTCACCCTGAACCGGAGCGGTGACCGAGTTAACACCGGTTAACCCAAACCTGCCAGGATCATCAGATACTGTATTCCACCACAGCATACACACACTAACATCAATTCATCATATCAGCGGAAGACTAAGTTTTACCTGTAAATAATTCCCATATACTTGATACCCAAATGATGATACCATAATTATATACATTTGGGCCCGAAGGCGTGATATATACACAAAAAGAATAAAGTCCAAGTATCAAGTATATACAGTAAATCATCAAAATCATCAGAGTACACAGCTCGGCTCGGTATCAAGGCTGGAGCTCAGCTCGGCCTCAGAACCGCTGTCCCGCAGCACAGCTCTCACACGCGCAGTCTACGCCGTGCTCAAACTCCTCAGGGGTCCACCAGTCCTCCTCAGGAAACTCGACTGTGGGACCCACCCCATGCTCCTCAGATTCATGACCTGCAAAATCATCTAAAAAGGGGTGTACACGTGGAATGAGCTCACTAGCTCAGTAAGTAGAGAGGTGGACCACACACCACAGTCCACACATCATATGCACTACATGCCATGCAAGTCATTTTAAATCACATACACCTAATCAACATTACTAAGTCTTTGGTTTTAGTGCTACTACAACCACAGTGCACGTATACTCCGGGTACGAGCCGCGAACTCCCTCCCACGATACACCCATAGGGCTGTTGGAGAAGGCCCACCGTGAGTACTCGGAAAAATAAAGACAATGCCGTCCACCGGCTCTCAACAGAAATGTAAATAAATTAAATGACAGTGCTGACTCCAGCAATTTAAAAGCAGTACGATTGGCCCTGTTGAAATACCACCGGGGTTGCCGACTGTCCTACATGACTCGCCGGGCGTAATGCCTAACCGCCACAGTGTCCGACAACCGCGACCCCTGCTTCCCCCCAAATGGCAACCCAACACCTCAACCCCTGTTGGGAAGGGTCGTAGCACGGGATGGTGAGAATCCTAATACCGCATGCCCCTATATGCAGTACGACTGCATAGTGCCTCCGTGTCCCATACCACGGGCCACCAATGCATTCGTTTCCAAGCCGACCACGGCCTCTAATCTATCAATGCATTATGCAACATGATGTCCACATTCAACATATAACGTCTCATTTAATTTGCAATTGAAAGTAAACATAACATATATGCACATCAATGAGTGGAATGACTAATCTATATAGCATATTCATGATGACATGACTAAATTAGATATAGTTATATGAATGCCAAACAAATGCCTTGAAACAAGGCCAAACGTCCTCTCTCCACTTACCTGTAGCGTACACGAAGTCTCGTTCGGTACGGGCGAGATCCGGAGCGAATCGGGTATGATTTGGTGAACCTAACATAATTGAGCGGGGTTAGTACTTCACCATTTTAGAATCAAAATTAATGAAATCCGACTTTAAAATCGTGTTTAGAACGTCGAAAGAAGGTCACACGTCCGATTTGGGCTCAATCGGACCCCCGGATCACCCTCGGGGCCACACGGGTGGGTGCCAGACAGGTGGGTAGGGACCCACCGGTCCAACCCGCCGGTTTGGGACCGGCGGGTATGGACCCGCCGGTAGGACCCGCCGGTCCTACCCGCCGGTTTGGCCAGAACCCTCTGGTCCTCTCGGGTGGGTGTCTCAGGCGGGTAGGGACCCGCCGGTTGCACCCGCCGGTTTTGGCGGAAAAACCCCAGTTTCTTCTCCATTTCCTCCATTCCTTGGGGATCCAAATAGGGCTTTTCCCAACCCATTCTTCACACCTTTAGAGTCCTATGGGATGGTTCTAGCTTAGATCTAAGTTAGATTCGAGTGAGGGGAACCATCTTACCTTCTTTGCTCAAGAATGACTCCAAACACTTCAAAACACTTCCAACTCACAATGCTCCTTCTATCTTGTCAATAACTCTTCAAATCCTTCAAGATCAACACAATAATCATCTATTAAACCTTAGATTCAACATTTCAAAGGGTGTTTACAAGATCTTGAGAAACCATACACGAATCAAGGGTTTAAAGCGTGGGTATGGTTAATGCTCATAAAACCCAGCTTTACTTACCTCCAACTGTAGATCTCGAGTTGAAGATTACTCTTCCGGCACCGGAATGGCGAGATCGAGCTCCGGCGCCGCTGAAATCTTCCCTTTCTTCCTCTTCCTTTCTTCTTCCCTTTCTTTTTTTCTCTCTCCTCTGTACTTTTCTCCCAAACGTACGGGGGAAATAAAAAGGAAAAGAAGGAAATCATAAGGTCTTATATACTATTCCTAATTAAGTGAATAGTGTCGGATGGGTCACTCAGGTGGGTGGGGTACCCACCGGTCCTACCCATCCGAGAGTCAAAACTTGGGATTTTGACCGGGCTCTGACCTCGGCTCGGACCCTACCCCAAGCATACAATGTAGCATACGTACATAATCTTAAAATACGGATATAATACCTGTTCTATCCGTACATAGCCTTATGGTAGGTGCACGTACACGGTTTGGGTACTCCCGTCTCTTCTGGCACTGGCTCAGACTTGTCGGGCCAGCCGGTGTTTAAGGTCACCCGTGCCATCATAGCCCATAAGGAACCCGCTCTAACATCCTCTGGCTCGGTTCCTGCATGGTTCAACCGGTTCAACCGCGAAATCAGACCGGGTTTAAGAAGCGGGTTATTACAAGTTTTATCCATTTATTGGGTTTATAAGAGATGCATGATACCCACTTTACAAATTTCGAAACCAATGTTGAAGAATACATACTTTTTATACTATTGGCCAACCCTTCTATCTTGCATGGGTCTATCTCTCTGTTATCTTCTCCTATGCATGCTAAGCTATCTCTCCGAATATGGACATGGTTGGCTTAATCTAAAGCTTTTTGTCCAATTGGATTTTGCATTCAGAACAATCACTTGGTTTATGATCTTTGCTTATCTGTACATCCAGTTTTCTCATTCAAATGAGCATAGGTTCCCCATTCTATTGAGGACTTGGTGGGCCTTCAACTTCCTAATGTCTTGTTTTTTTCTTGTCATACATCTTGGATTGTATCGGAAATATTCGTCCTTACCGTTCCTACTATGGGTCTCTGATGTTGTATCCATTATTGCTGGTTTGTTCTTTTGTTATTTTGGGTTCTTTGGTAAGGGGTCAGATGAAGATCTCAATATTTTGGAGCCTCTTGTGAAAAATAGCTCTAATGGGAACAATTATGATGATGGACATGTCAGCAGAGAGACTGTAATTCCTTATGCAAATTCTAATCTTCTTAGTGTTATAACTTTTGCGTGGATGCGCCCTTTGATTGCACTTGGATATAAGAAAACATTGGATCTTGAAGATGTTCCTCAACTTGCCAATTGTGATAGTGCAAATGTGGTCTTTTGTCATTTTAAAAATAAACTTGAATTTGATGGTAATGGCTGTGTTAATGGTGATCAGGTAAGCACACTTAAGTTGGTAAAGGCATTGATTCTCTCAAGATGGAAAGACATTCTATGGACGGGTCTATTATCCATTGTATACACATTGACTTCTTATGTTGGACCATATCTTATTAAATCATTTGTTCAGTATCTCAATAGTGCTCACCAAATAAAAAATAAAGGCTATGCATTAGTGTTTATTTTTATTCTTTCAAAGCTCATAGGGTGCATCTCAGAGAGACACTTGTTCTTTCAATTGCGAAAGATGGTAATTAAGGTTCAAGCTGCCTTGTTCTCAATAATATATAACAAAGGTCTCAAGCTTTCAAGCCATTCAAAGCATGACCAAACTAGTGGGGAGAACATTAATTTGATGAGTGTTGATGTTGAGAGGATTGGCTTTTTTAGTTGGTACTTGCATGATATATGGAAGGTGCCTCTTCAAGTTATTCTAGGATTTTTGCTCTTGTACAACAGCCTCGGGATCGCTTCCTTTGTAGCTTTTGTTGCCACAATAATTTTGGTGTTAGCATATGTTCCACTGGGGAAATTACAACAAAAATTTCAAGGGGGATTAATGGGTTCAAAGGATAGAAGGATGAAGGTGACGTCTGAGGCTCTAAGGAATATGAAGATTCTCAAGCTTCAGGGTTGGGAGATGGAATTCTTGGCAAAGATAATTGATTTCAGGAATTTTGAAACAAAATGGTTAAAAAAACTACTTTATTCATCGGCTATGATTTCCTTTGTCTACTTGTCTGCTACAATGTTTGTATCTATGGTTACTTTTGGGTTTTGTATACTAACAAAAATCCCACTAGACTCAGGGAAGATTCTATCTGCACTTGCAACATTGGACATATTGCGGTCACCTATTTATAATTTCCCAGACACAATCTCCATGGTAGTACAAACCAAAGTTTCTCTTGACAGGATAGCTTCATTCCTTTGTCTTGATGATCTTAATTTGAATATAGTACAGAAGCTTCCAAAAGATAGTGTTGGGGTTGCAGTTGAGATAGTCGAGGGGAATTTCTCATGGACCCTTCATCCTCTAAATCTCACATTAAAAGATCTTAATTTTTGTGTGAACCATGGTATGAGAGTGGCTGTTTGTGGTTCTGTTGGGTCAGGAAAGTCTAGTCTTCTTTCATGTATATTGGGAGAAGTTCCAAAGATATCTGGAACTATCAAGTTGAATGGGACGAAGGCCTATGTTGCACAATCACCTTGGATACAGAGTGGAAAGATAATAGACAATATATTGTTTGGTAAGAAGATGGATAAGAAAAGGTACGAGATGATCCTTGAAGCATGTTCATTGAAAAAAGACCTAGAATTGTTTACCTTTGGGGACCAAACTATTATAGGGGAGAGGGGGACCAACTTGAGTGGTGGGCAAAAGCAGAGAATCCAGATTGCACGTGCTTTGTACCATGATGCTGATATTTATTTGCTTGATGATCCTTTTAGTGCCCTAGATGCTCACACAGGAACTCATCTATTTAAGGTAACTTCTCTTTGCCTTTTATGTCCGAAGCTTTCCTTATTGAGTTTGTCTTGAAGCTATAGATCTCGTTGTTTACATAATAATTTGTTCACCAATAGCTGAGTTTGATCTAAAAAATCAATCTAAGAAGAATGAATAATGGCTATCTAAGCAAACAAGACATATAGACACATGATATTGAGTGATGCATATTCTTGCATAAAACCTATCATTTTGAAGAAAAAATTATATTAATACAAAAACTATTTAGCTCTTTTTAGTGAGGAGAAATTCTTTTTGAGGGCCTAAATGTGAGTGTGTAAACTTTTATGACAGGAGTGTTTGCTGGGAATTTTAAGTTCAAAAACAGTAATTTATGTTACCCACCAAGTAGAGTTTCTACCTTCTGCTGATCTTATCCTGGTGAGATTATGTCATTTTTTTTTTCCTTCCAAAACTTCAAGTCCCTCAATCTCATTTGAGTGATTATTTACCTTATCTTGTTTGACAGGTTATGAGAAATGGAAAGATTACTCAAGCAGGAAAGTACGAAGAAATTCTTAGTTTAAGAACCGACTTTATGGACTTAGTAGGCGTACATAAGAAAGCTTTGGCAGGTTTTAATTCTGTGGAACATGATACTGCTTTGGATAATTTAATTAGTGGTGAGGATGATGGTAATATGTTGTGTGGCGAGAAGTCTATTCAAGATGATGAAGAAAGGAAAACTGAAGACTGCAAAACAAAAAAACTAGTTGGGCAAGAAGGACAACTTGTTCAAGAAGAAGAAAGAGAAAAGGGTGGGGTTAGTCTTTCAATCTACTGGAGGTATATTACCACTACATATAAAGGGGCTTTTGTACCATTGATATTATTGGCACAAATTCTTTTTCAGCTTCTCCAAATAGGTAGTAGTTACTGGATGGTATTGGCTACTCCCATTTCAGAGGATGAGAGACCGCATGCAAGAGGATCCACTCTCATCTCTGTTTATGTTGTTTTGTTCCTTGGAAGCTCTCTTTGCGTATTTATAAGATCCATGCTCATTGCAACTGTTGGATATAAGACATCTTCTATTCTCTTTAACAACATGCATATGTGCATTTTTCGTGCTCCATTGTCATTTTATGATTCTACTCCAAATGGAAGGATTCTAAATAGGGTTAGTAAATATGCTTATCTACTCCTGAGATCCAAGGGATGTTGTTTGATCACCATAAAGTTAATATGCTTTTAAATTTTAATAAACACTAATTTGTTATACAGGTATCTATAGATCAAAGTGCAGTTGATACTGCTGTTCCACATCAATTTGAAGAACTTCTTATCTCAATCATTGACTTCTTGGGAACTGCTGCAGTAATTTCACAGGTTGAATGGAAAATGTTGATACTTTTTATCCCGATGACTATGACATGCATTTGGTACCAGGTATTTCTATAGCTACTTCGACTTTTCATAATTAAAATTCCAGATCAAGCTCAACCATAATTTCCTATATTTGGCAAGCCATAATACAAGTTGGTTCAAGCTTTGTTTGATCAGTGAATTTGAATTTGCTTTGTCAACACTAAAATTATTGCACTTATTGTAAGTGAAGTAGCAATGTTTCACTATATTGTATCTTTGCACTATATTGCACATTCAAGTGCTTTAGAGAGGCTAAATAAAGCCATATTGTTATGTCCATCATTAGAAATTTTATTTGAAAAAAATAAAAAGTTAGACATGGACATATGAGGTTATTAATTGAATTTAAAATTTGATAATATGATTAGAAGTTTCATTAAAAACAAAAAATGGAAACCACAAAAACAAAATTAGAAGATCCATGAGCCTGTAAAATCCATAAAATCACCTGTACAAGGCAAAAACTACTGAAGCATTTCTTTGGTGGGAAAGGGTAAGTCATTTGATCCAGTTAGCTCCATGATGGTCTTCTTGGATCTGCTTGATATCACAAACATAAGGCTAAAATCTACAGTAACATAAAACCTAGCTCTTTCCTTAATGTCTTCCTTCATTCAGCGTTCACAGCTTGAAATGTCATCCATATGAGATGACTCCAAATGTTCAGCAGTAAGACTAGTCTCCTCACTGTCGATATCGTAGTTCACCATTGAGGAGAGATCACCTGTCTGATTTGTATCATTTTGTGTGGCTATTTTCTCCTGCAGTTGAAGTGTGTATTCTAGATTCCATAACACATCCCCCATTGTGGGTCGATCAACACCATACTCAGCCAGGCATTTTTTAGCTGTCTCTGCAAATTTCCTTAAAGAGTCACCAACGAGATTAGGATCTATGATTTGCTCTAATTGCCCTCTCTTTTCCCAATTCATTGCCCATTCACCCAAGCCAACCATCTCTGATGGAAGGGATGTATCAATTTCAATTACAGGTCTTCCACAAAGGACTTCAAATAAAACCACCCCGAATGAGTACACATCCGACTTCTGAGTCAGTTGTTGTCTTCTGAAATATCCAGTCTGGATCAAGATACCCAAAACTTCCTTTAACTGCAGTGCTCACATGGGTCTGATCGATCTCAGGCCCTGTCTTCGAAAGCCCAAAATCAGCAACCTTCGCCATGAGATTTTCATCAAGTAAGATGTTGGCAGACTTAACATCACGTACATGGAAATTTAGGATATAGTCAATATACAAGTAAGTAACTTAAATAATTCAACAACATCTAATGAGAATAGAAAATAATAACTATTCAAAATTTGAAGTAAATACAATAAAATGAAATTTTTATCTATAATGATGGTGTCACCATCAACCATCTAAATATAACTAGCTTACCTTAAGAAATTCTATAAGAAAAGCTTAGATCATTTTATCATTCACTGTACATTCATTAATCATTATATTTTACATAATTTCCTTTTTTTATGATTGACTTGCAGCGATACTACTCATCTGCAGCACGAGAACTTTCACGGTTGATCGGAATATGCCAAGCTCCAATTATACAACATTTTGCTTAATCTAGTTTAGGTTTAACCACAATCAGGTGCTTCAATCAAGAAGAGAAGTTTATGGACACAAACCTCAACCTCGTGGATGGGTATTCTCGACCCAAATTTCATATCTCTGGTGCAATGGAGTGGTTATGCTTCCGTGTGGATATGTTGACATGCATTGCTTATGCTATCTCTTTGGTTTTCTTGATTTCAGTGCCGAAGGGAGTACTCAGTCCAAGTAAAAATATTGAACTTGAGATCTTATAAAATCATCATTTTCGGGTAACCATGATTAATTGCTTACATGAAGACATCCTTTTGATTTTTTTTTTCTTCTCTTTTTTTAAGGTATTTTGGGTTTAGCAGTCACATATGGGCTTAGTCTTAGTATGCATGGGGTCGTATGGGATCTTAGCAGACTTGAGAATAAAATTATATCTGTTGAGAGAATGTTGCAGTACACCTGCATCCCAAGTGAACCCCCTTTGTTGGTAGAAGAAAATAGACCAAGTTGTGAATGGCCATCAGAAGGGAAAATTGATATTATTGATCTACAGGTATTCCTCGATCTGAATTCCTCACATATTCGTCATGAGAATTACTTCCTCGTTTTATGAAATAGAACCACTAAAAACTAATGTTGTTGGATAGTTATTCCTGCTCTTATGGATTTTTGCTAAGCTTTATAATTTGTTAATATATGTAGGTTAGGTATGCCCCACACCTTCCTTTTGTGTTGCGAGGTCTCACATGCACTTTCCCTGGAGGGATGAAAATTGGTATTGTAGGGCGAACAGGAAGTGGTAAATCAACTCTTGTACAAACTCTCTTCCGTATGCTTGAACCTGTAGCCGGTAAAATTTTGGTAGATGGTATTAACATCTCCAAGATTGGCCTTCATGACTTACGGTCAAAATTGAGCATCATCCCACAAGACCCAACAATGTTTGAGGGTACTTTAAGAAGAAATCTTGATCCTCTTGAAGAATACACTGATGAACAAATTTGGGAGGTGCGCATTTTTCATTTGATGAATAATTTTTAATTGCACACAAAGCAAATGCATCGCAATTAACTAATTATGACATGTATCTCTATTTTTTTTTTTTCCTTGAAGATCTTTTTATTAAGATGTTAAAATTATTTCATTGGATGCACTAGATCATCTTTGAGCCAAATTTAGTCTAAGATATTTCTTTATTTAGGACTTTGGAAATGCACTAGTTTATTACCCTGTATATTTTCCATTTTCACTTGGCACCTCTTTCTTGCTTATTTCATATTTTTCTTCACTCATATTTAATGATCAATTCTATGTCGTCTTGAATAATTAAGAAAAAATGAAGAGTTGATATAGACTTTTTTTGTTGTCTTAGGCTTTAGACAAATGCCAGCTTGGTGATGAAATTAGAAAAAAGGAAGGGAAGCTAGATTCTGTAGGTTGGTTTCTTCAAATATTCGCTCTATACATAAGTTAATCAATATATATACTTAATAGCTAACCCATTTTCATTTGGTGGTTTTCATAGTAACTGAGAATGGAGAGAATTGGAGCATGGGTCAAAAACAACTAGTTTGCTTAGGGCGGGTATTACTCAAAAGGAGCAAAGTGTTAGTACTCGATGAAGCTACTGCATCAGTGGATGCTACGACTGACTATCTAATTCAACAGACGCTTAATCAACATTTCTCAGGGTCTACTATCATCACAATTGCACATAGGATTACATCAATTATTGATATTGATATGGTCCTCCTTCTCGATAATGGTTAGTAGCTAGCTAGCAGTTAATACACCACAATGAAATGTGTTCATCAGTTGAGTTTGGTACTACATCTTTTGCTTCTTTTCTGGTGCTTATCTAATCACATTAACATTTTTCTTGTCTTCAACAGGCCTTGTACTTGAATATGATTCCCCAACCAAACTGCTAGGGAACAAGTCCTCTTCATTTGCAAAGCTTGTTAAGGAGTTTACTCAAAGATGTAGTTCCTAGTTTTTGAAAGGCTAATCAATTTGCATTTGACTAATTAAGGAGCATTGCAAATTTGAGTATGACAAAAAAAAATGTTGGGAGATCAAGACTGCCTATAATCATTTGAGCCAACATTAGCATTCAATTGAATTTATTGGTGGGGGTGGGGGGGGGGGGGGGGGGGGGGGGGGGGAAGGGGGTGGAAACAAGATGACAAGGGGAAATGAATTCATTTTCTTCATGAATGTATTTTAATCTTGGGAGAAGTTTTAGTAGTCCAAGATATCTTAGATGTCATAAACATCTACCCACTTAGCACATTTGAGCTGAAATTTTGTAGATATGTAGCTACCAAAGTCCCCTTCTAAACATGTCATGTTTAGAGTTGGTCAAATGAAAAAATAAATCTTTCAAATAAAACAATTGAAAATATATAATTTATTAAAAAAAATGGACAGCTGAAAATACAAGTAAATCTGCCCATACATATGAGGATATATCCTTGATTCAAAGACTAAATGTGACTTTACTAAAAACAAAAAGACTAACTATGAGAAGTTGCCAACCCTGAACCATTTTCTCAATATCTATATGGTTGAAATTACCACATCACCCTTCCATGTGGTGAAACTTGATTATGATCTAGAGGTACCCTCTAGAGCTTGCTAGTCAAAATTTTTTTGCTATAAAGATTTTAAAACAAAAAATCTAGCTTGTTGCTACATTAGGGACGTCTTCGTTATCTATTATACCAAAATTTACTTGAATAACAACTTTGTTATTTTTTCTACTTATTTTCTTCTTGCCAATTCTTGTTATGATTAAAATTTCAAGCTTTCATTCCTTTAAAAGTTTTTCTCCGTGGTCATGCATTTTGAACCAAAAGTCTCAAAATTGATTCCTAGAGCAGCAATTGAATTATTCATAGAACAAATCACATGGGAAGTTGTTTTAACCTAAAAAATTGTATGGCTTAGGTTCTTCAGAAAAAAGTTTTATAATTAAATTAAACTTCAAGATATCAATGTTTTGTTGATGTGTTTTTTGTTTTCAAAAATTTATAATGTCACAATTTTTTAGTAAGTCAAGAATGTTAAGGGAATTAAGTGATCTGTAACCTTTTTTAGGGGAAGGTTTGGGTCTTTTTCATTGAACACACTTTTCTTATTCACCTTTTCTTGTTTTTGTATGCAGCTTCCTTTTTGAATGTTAAATACTTGTTGAATTCACAACATTTTGGATTGTGCACGACATATGTTATTGTTTTAGTGGGGTGCAATTGTAAAAGTGTATGTAATAGTTTGGTTGTTATAGCTATATCTTCCTTGGCAACTTTTTTGGATAATAATATCCTTTCTTAAGTGCATAAAATTCTGGTAATTGGAGTAAAATGTGAAATTATTATTTATTTATTTATTTTGGTGCAAGAGCTCCCAACCCTTCTCCCCACCCCGTGGGGATTGATAGAAACCCCAATGGGCAAGGATTGGAATCTCTTTTCTTTTGGAGTAATTGCCTTCTTAATTCTTCTCTATCTTGGGGGGCGGGTGAGGTACCTGACCTTATCTTACTTGAGGCTTACCTATCACAAAAGAAATTAGGTTTCATATAAAAACAAGTACAAGTCTATTGAGTTTACACACAATTATCATTAATGAAAAAAATAAAATAAAATTCTATGACATCTCTATTGTATGGCCCACCATAATGGGGTTTCTACACTTGCATTTTTAATGGTTGTCCTAGGTTTGTCAAAGTCGAGTTTTCAACAAATTTTTGTGACTACCCAAGAAAAGAAATAGAAAAATATGGCATTATATCTTGACGTGAACATTTCGGGCTAAAAAACTTACAAATGGATGATTGATCATGTGGAGATCAAGTCAACAAAATTTTGTTCTAAATGAACTGTTTTATCATTGCAATAGTTTCCTCCATCGCCTAATATTTGTCGTGTAGCAAATGAAGTAAGGCCTAAGTTTTTAGGCAGGTAGGGGTCAGCATCCCTTTACTTGAATGTCAAATTTGAGATCTAATGGATTTGAATGTGTGGCAAAATAAGCATTTAACTATTTTAAAATCTAACTTTTGAGGTAATAGTTAAGAAATGGATGGCTAAAAATAGATGGGAAAATGACAATACAAGGAAGGTAAGATTCAAGTTGGAATTCAAATCTGACATGTGGTCAATCCAAACTATACCCATTATGGAACTGTTTGGAATTATTAATGTCTCAGTTTATGTGGCAAAAACTAATTCTGTTTTATAGGAAGCTTTTACCTAATAGAGAAAAATGATTCAAACCAATTTTGGTGGAAATATTTTCTTTTAATCTGTGTATGGTGATTACAAGCAATGAAAATGTAAGTAGTAGAAGTACCTTTTTGTAAGTAGTAGAAGTACATTTTTACTTATATCTCATATTAGTGACAGTGAACTGGATTTTAGAGCAGGAAATGGTGCAAATGGATGATCTTACTGAAGGACTTAAAATATAGATGGATGGCCAGATAGAGTAGATATCAAGATTACCTATAATCATTTGAAATATTGGAGTCAGAAAAGAAGATGAGAGGAGGGATAAAAAAGAAATATTTTTCATCAATCAATAATCATATCTATAAACCTTGGAAGAAGTTTTAGTAACCGGGTGATATACTTAGACTACCATGAATATCCACCAAGTGTTATATTAGCTAAAATTGAATTTTTATGAACTAAGTAGAAGATCCAATGTTCCTTGCCACATGTAAATTTATAATCAAAATGAAGTGGATCAAGTGGCAATTTTTTAATTATTTTATTATTATTATTATTTTTTTTTGAAATCCAATGAAAATGCATTTTCTTTAAAGAAATAGAAAACTGAAAATACAATGAATATGCCAATGCATGAGAGGGTATGTGCTTGAATTTGAGACTAAAATTCTTTGGCATGTTGCCATCGACTATTTTCTAAGTATCAATAAGGTTGAATTGCAACATCAATTTCTATATGGTAAAATTTGATATCAATCTACTGATTTCCACTTAGCATCCAAAAACCTTTGCTCAAACAGATAAGTTTCTTTCATTAGATATATCTTAATCAATTTATCCAATAGCAAAATCTATTTTTGAATAATAATTGTGTTATCTTTTCCATGCTTAAATTTTTCTTATCAATTCTTGTTATGATTAAAAATTTAAGTTTCCCTTTTCTCAAAGTTTTTCCTTCCTTGATCATGCTTTCTAATCTGAAAAGTCTCAAAATTAGTTCTTAGATTAGCAATTTAAATTATTCATATAACGAATCACATGGGATGTTATTCTAACCTTAAAATGTATCGCTTAAGTTCTTCACAAGAAATATATATATATATATATATAGGACATCAAATGGGGGTCACTATTGTATAATTGTAGGTCTTGAAGTCTTGGTAGAGGTAGGCAACACCAAGTCCGGATCAGCTCCCCACATGGGGAGAGGAGTTACCATCCTAGTATGGCTGGGAGCTGTCCAGATGGAATCTTCACTACATCTGATTAGCGGCCAGAGAGAGTCAAATGGAGTGGAGATTCCCAATGGATGGATAGTCATCCATCTGGGGAGGTCACCACTTGGGGAGAGGATCCAGATTCGACACCACCAGGGGTTGTGCTCTCCCAATAATTTCTATTATTTCCCCTTTTCTTATTTGTTGGTACTACAAAACTTTTTCCACTATATAAATTCAAACACCTCCCTCTCCATGCAACAAACCCATTCCACAAAGGGACTGTCTCAACTCTCAACTGATTTTCTTCTCTATTTCAATTCCCCCATCATGCATCCAATTCAGTTCCTTGGACTTCTGATAGTAGCATACTTTAGTGTAAGAAAATGAAGCTTTTCCATTATCCATCCATTTCAACACGATATTGCTTATTCCTGGTTTATCTTTCTTACTTGGTTGCTATTTTTTCCCCTTAAAATTGTAGGGTTCTCAAGCTGAAAATGCCTTTTCACAGTACTGGGAAGAGCATATTGGTCTTCTACACCCTCCACATTGGTTAACTGCAAAGGCTTCTCCATTAAACCTCCATCACGTGGCAGTATTTACGAAACTTATAGACGAAAATAAATTGTCTTCTCACTTGTTTTCATTCTGTAAGCTAGCTAATGTTGCTTGTTCTACAAATGCAATAGTGAAGAAGACAATGGATGATAAAGCCTTTCCACCAATAGCCCAATGGAATGGAATTGATAAAGTGAAATATGAACATGTTCCAAATGAAACATCTCTATCAGTTGTCAGCCAAGGGGGTTTGCCATATTTCCGGGAATCAATGGTGAAAGAAGGAGATTTCATGCCTATCCCAGATCTACGGGACCCAATGTCATATAAGTCGTTCTTACCGCGATCTTTGGCAACAAAAATCCTATTTTCCTTTACCCAGATAGTGGAATTGAAGAAGCTTTTTGGTGTGGTGGATGAATCAATCATTGATGAGTATATTCAAATCACCCTCAAGACATGTGAAAAAAGCCCCATTCCAGGGGAGCAGAGGATCTGTGTGACTTCTGCTGAGGATCTCATTGATTTTGTTGTCAAGAAATTAGGACACCATATTAATTTATGGAGTTCTGAGAGCATTGAAGGATCTTATGAGAATGTTAGAATTGGAGCGGTGGAACTTATTCATGGAAACCTCTCTAAACCACCTCTCATATGTCACAGTATGCCATTTCTATTTCAAGTCTATTATTGCCATGTTATACCAAAAGTAAAAGTTTATGCAGTTGAAATACATGCTCAGAAGAAACTGAATCATTTGATCATGGCATGTCACTATGACACATCAATTTGGAATGCAAACCATCTTGCTTTTAAGCTATTAGGTTTTGGCCCAGGTCTAATTGAAGTCTGTCATTGGATAAATGAGAATGGATTGGTATGGACAAAGACTCAAGGTTGAGCATCTTTTGAAGATTTAGAAGTCTTCCAAATCTCTTGTTTGTGTTACATGTTACTCTTTATGATATTTGAAAGATAAATAATGACCTCTTTTGGATTGCTTATGTTCTTTCAGTTTGAATATAATTTTGTTCTTCAACTATATAGCATAATGGATAAAAATGACATATCTAGTGTACGAGGCTCCGGTCACTGAAGGATCTAGGGAGGGTCATACTATATGCAAACTTACTCCTTCTTTCCAAAAAGACATTTTTTCCAGATTAAAACCCGTGACCACAAGTTCTCAATGGAGCAATTTTTTTAAAATACTTCTCCATTTTTCAATCCATGGTGAAGGAGGAATCCCATCCAATCTGAATCGGCCGATTCTGTTCCGATGCCCATTTTTCAAACCATGCCGCCATTATTTTTTTCTGTGGAACCTTTGTTCTGTTCCAGCCTCCATTGCCCATTGCTTTGGTTTGACCTTTAGAAGTTAGAACCCTATCAGAAGCAGAGCAAATCACTTCTTGTTCTTTCAGATGAGTTCAGTTCTTAACTGATATCTCTCCTGAAAAGATGGAGGGAATTTATGGAACTTGCTTTCCCTCTTCACTTCCACGTCCTCTAATTTCGCTTCTATTCTTCTTATACATATCGATAGTAGTTGTTTCATTGCCAGAGGATTCATCGGCGATAATCTCCAGATTCCAACAATATCTTCAAATCAACACAGCTCACCCCAACCCTGATTACTCTGCAGCTGCCGATTTCATCCTCTCTCAAGCCAAAGCCATCGGCCTCGAATCGCAATCCCTTGAATTCGTCAGGGGTAAGCCTGTTGTTCTCCTCAAGTGGCCTGGTACAAACCCTCATCTCTCTTCCATTCTCTTGAATTCGCACACGGACGTGGTAGCTGCCGAGTACCAGAAATGGGTTCACCCTCCTTTCGATGCTCACATCGATCAGGCCGGAGATATCTATGCCAGAGGATCGCAGGACATGAAGTGTGTTGGGATGCAGTACCTGGAGGCCATCCGACGATTGAAGAATTCTGGGTTCCAGCCAGTTAGGACTGTTTACGTTTCGTTCGTTCCAGACGAGGAAATAAGCAGCCGTGATGGAGCTGGAAAATTATCCGAGTCCGAAGAATTCAAGAAAATGAATGTTGGAATCCTCTTTGATGAAGGTAAGATCAGGTTTGTTCGAACTTTGAAGTAAGGTGATTTTCAGAATTAGGGTTAAATTTTATGGTTTGAAACTCTTGACAGGGCTGGCATCGACGAATGAAAATTATCGTGTTTTCTTTGCGGAGAGGTCCCCGTGGTGGCTTGTGCTTAAGGCTTCTGGTTCCCCTGGTCATGGGTCAAAACTTTACGACAATAGTGCAATGGAGAACCTAATGAAGAGCATCGAGATTGTGAGGAGGTTCCGGGCTGCCCAATTTGACATGGTGAAAGCGGGTTTGAAGGAAGAAGGAGATGTCATTTCAGTGAATATGGCCTTCTTGAAGGCTGGCACGCCATCTCCAACTGTAAGTTCTTGTATTAGCATAAATAATGCACAACCGCATTAATACAAGTGTTTAGGATAACAAATTTGTAAAATCAATGCACTCGATTAGTCATCAGAGTCTATTTCTGATTGGAATCATAAGTTTAATTTCCACGGGGAACTCTCAAAAAGTTGATAATTCTTCTTGGTCGAACAACCATATTGATTGCAGACCAAGTGATTATTAGAAATTCCAAATAGAACTTGAGATGGTTTGAGATCCCATCTAATGGATATTGGCATAGGCTTGTTAGTGAATAGAATTCAAATTGGATTTAGCTACATGAATTCAATTGAACTGGAACTTGTGACATCCTATTTAATTCGATGAACTTCAAACCCAATTCTGTCTGGTCACTGCATTATCTAAAGAAAATATTTTGTATTGAAACAGTTTGTTTCTTCTCTTTTCATATTAAATCTTTTAACTTTAGAGAAGCTGATATTGCTCTGAAATGCTTATCAATATTGCTTCTGCTTTGAGGAACTCACCTAACTTCAAAATCCATGTTGTCAATCAAAACCTTAGAACTTTGAGAGTCCACCCAAAGAATGTATGCGGACATGACCTCTTAATGTTCTGTTTAACCATGGGGATTTTGTCAAGGGCTCAGTACCCTCCATGGCCCCAAAGCTGGCAAAAAGCACTCCGTAAAACCAACAACAGATTCTTACACTCCCTCCTCTCCCCCCCCCCCCCGGAGCTTCAGATTTTGGTATGCCTTTCTGATGTGACTTCCATATTCCTTCTGTCAGGGGTTCGTAATGAATCTGCAGCCATCTGAAGCTGAAGCTGGTTTTGATATTCGAATTCCACCAACTGCTGATGAGAAATTGCTGGAGAAACGGATTGAAGAGGAATGGGCACCTTCTTCGCGCAACATGTCATTTGAGGTATGGAAGAACTTGGAATGTTATCCTTATTGTTGGGAACAAAGCTAGAAATGGGGAAGGAAGCATTAATTTATTAATTCCTTTGCCATTAAACTTGCACTAGAGCAGTTGTCAATATTTTAAGTGAACAGGATCAGTAGAAAGGAAGAGAGTAAAAGCAAATTACTACTACAACTGCCACCAAATTAGCTGTCCTCATCTTTTTCTTCATCTTTGTGTGCATGAATGTTTTGTCATAACTGTCAAATATCCATAGTGAAAGCAGAAGCATCAGAATGGTTAGGTTTGTGTTTTGGCAAAGCATTTTTTCAATTCTGACCATGTTTGCTTGGGGCAGTTTAAAATCAAGGTTTCCACTCTAGATGAGTTTGGGAAGCCAGTTCTCACTGTTACAGATGGCTCTAATCCATGGTGGGCACTTCTAGAAGGGGCAGTAAAGAAAGCTAATGGCAAACTTGGCAAACCAGAAGTTTTTCCAGCCTCAACAGATTCTCAATACTTCAGGCAACAAGCATTGGCAGCAATTGGCTTCTCCCCCATGGCAAACACTCCTATTCTGCTCCATGACCATAATGAGGTAATATGTCAATTTTCTCTTTATGCTTACTGTCACTTTTTGGCTTTTCCATGTACCCATATATTTGTTGTCTGCTCATTTGTTTGCATTTTTTCTGTAGATATAACTGCACAGCAAATTCCGTTAAACATAGAAATGAATACATACCGTTTTCCTTTAGAAGTAAGATCTGCATTCACAAATATAATAATGTTGGGAACCAAATGTTTCTGCTCTAACATATTTTGCTCTTTACCTGTTTGGTGTGATCTCCATATAATGCAATTCTTCAAAATTTGGCAATTTTTCCTGTTCTGCTGAGTTAAAATCTGTTAGGGTTGATTTCCAAAGTTTACCTTTTGTGGTCTTGAACCATTCCCCTGCGAGCAGCTTTTTCTTCAGAGGATAACAAACTGCTCTCTAGTCCAATAGGCTGCTGGGACAACTACTGAGGCCCACCTTACTTTATGGTCTAACCAGAAAAGCTGTCAAAATTTGGGGCCAACCCTTGGTTGTTGGATTGGATCATTGTCCATTGCGTAAATTTTCTTGTTGGATGGAAAGAGGAGGAAGTGTTTTAGTTCATTTTTTTTATATTGACGGTGGATGATTTCCTGGTCCAACATTTAGGCCATGTTTGGCCACCACCGAGGGACCGGGTGGGGGGGAGAGCGGGTCTCCCTCAGGTTCATAACCAGCTTCCTTCCACTTCTGTGGGTCTTGCTTGGCAGAAGCAGTGTGCAATATTTGTGGTTATTCTCTCCATTTTAGGATGCACTTCATGGAAAGCATGCTGCAAATGCATCTCAAGTCATGATGACTGAGGAATCAACCTGCACCAACCTGCCTGCAAGTCAGGCCATTAGGCTAGAATATGTCCAGGCCAGATCGGACCTGAAATTGAATTGGGTTGGATATAGCGAACCATAACCCTGAAGATATTTTTCCTAAGCATATTTTAAGACCAGCATTAAAGTAAAAGAGCAGGGCCCAATCTTCTTTCACTTGCATGTTTTACTTCACAACCTTTATTTTTTTCTTAGGAACATTTATACTCCCTAATTGGTACAGACTTTTTCTGTTGCATCAGTTTCCAATCTTACATCATTTTCTTTTTTCTTAGGACATTTATACTCATACATTGATCACAAAGAAACGACGACTGGAGTTGCATGTTTTTTGTCTTGTTGCTTACCTGGTTACCTTGTTTTTATTTGTTTATTTTTCTAATTGTCCTAACTAAATAATTTATGATAACCAATTATTGTTGTCTTTTTAACTACTTTTTGTACTGTGTTGCAGTTTCTAAATCAAGAGGAGTACCTGAAAGGAATTGAAATATATGAATCAATCATTGAAGCTTGCACATCTTACACTGAGCACTCAAGGAATGCTGCTTCCAGAGACGAGTTGTAAGAGAGCAAACATGGCCCGTGTCCTGTCATGACTGCACATGTTTTAGCTTCATTGTAGTGTAGCAGGGATAAGGGATGATCTCCACTTGGTAATTGTAACAGAGAGAGATGCATAAATGGAGGTCACAATCTCCCATGCCCAGTGTACTGGCATGAAATATGAGATGTATTCCACTGGTTGTACATTGTTCTGACTTCTGATGATCTGATCCAAGTATTATCATCACTTGAGGGTATGTTCTGATTGCCAATGAGGCGCATTGTAATTTAATCCTTTATAGCATCTGCCAACAATTGTACTGGTAGTTGCCATCTCATATCTTGAAAGCCTCGCTGGGTGCCCAAGGGTTTGGCCTCAGTGAAAAAGCCTGAAACTATATCCTTTTTAAGTGTTGAGAAAAAGACAAGACATCAAATTAATCTGATTCTTTTGGGCAATCAATAACAATGATATATTTGCCTTTGATTGGTTGATACGCTTCTATGGCTTGAATATTATTATCATTTAACATGTGTCCAACAGAAAGGAAGCTAATTCTCAATTTCTCATGGACGTCTGCATCTTCCCCCAATTTGTTATTTGTGGGTACTGCAGCTGATGGGTAAGTTGAGGTTGCAGGAAGAGAGACCAAGAGTAGAAACTAGAAAGGACTAAAATCTTGAGATCACGGATTGGATAAAGGAGACCTGCTTTTGCCAGGCTACTTCCCACCAAGGTTTAAAATTCCTGAATTTTTCACCAAAGAAAAAGAAGGGGGGTGGGTTGGGAATTGGAAATGGGATCAGCTTCTATCAATTCCAATTCAAATCAAATCAGAAAGAAGAACACTGAATTTCACACATATCTGTGAAAAATTTTGAGTTCTTGATTCAGAAGACTTGTAGTTCTTATTACAAGAGAGTAAGTTTTATCGATTGTATACTATACTTTGCATTTATGACGGATTCAAAAGAGTATTACGGGAATAAACGGAAACAACCAGTCCAGGCTTTCCAGTTTCCACAGTTCCAAACTTCCAAGGGTTTTGGCCAAACTACGTTGTTACCCTGCGCACGAATTAGGGTTTGTGACTTGATGCATCTTTCAGAGTTTTAACGTAAAATCCACTGAATTTTGCCGCCTAGAGAAGAAAAAAATAGAATTAGTTGCAGTCTTGAAGCTATTTTATCTTGAGGGTCTGTGTCCATATAAATAGTAATAGATCTACTCCTCTATTCGTTTCTTCTTGTGCACACGGTGTTATTGTCTCCTTCTCCCAAAGGTATTTAATGGGTTTCTCTCTCTCTCTCTCTCAGTCATCGAGATTCCTCAGTTGGCAACCGAAAACCCCTAGTCGGAAGATATGGTGGATGACGCCGGGAGGGAGCAGCCATGGGGTAATCGTTAGTATCGGCGATAGCGGTGGCTGGTCAACGGGTAGTTTTTGAAGTGGTGGATTTTAGGTAGACGGACATGTCCCTGAGAATCAAAGCAGTGGTCGACAAGTTCGTGAAGGAGCTGAAATAAGCTCTAGATGCAGATATCCAAGATCTGATCATGAAGGAGAGGGAAATGCAGAGCTACATCGAAGAGAGGAACAGAGAGGGAGGCTGAGCTTTCTCGTCGAGAGGTAAATACGAACGTTAGCCTTCCTATCAATTTCTTCCGTATATCAAAAAATTGCATTTCTTGAATGGTTTTGTAATTATATTCATTGGAACTGTGCAATTTGGTTGCTATTCATATTCAGAAAATGTTCGAGCAGTGTCCCTGGCTCGCATGCAATCCTCATCAAGGTGACTCCCCCCTTACGATGAATATCAAAGCGGAACAAACATGGCGTCACTGTGATTCGTGATAGCTACCCAACAAATAAGTCTTCAAATGCATGGTTTCGCACAGGAACCCACCAACCAAAAGGTGAACCTTTGTTCTGTTCCATGCCGTTTTGCCTTGGTTTGACCTTTGGAACTCTATCAGAGCCAATTGATTCTTAATTATTTCAGTGGAGTTCAGCTCTTAAAGACCGAGTGCTACTTCAACACTCTTAACTGATCTCTCTCGCGGAAAAATGGAGAGAATTCATGGAACTTGCTCTTTCTCTTCAGTTTCATGTTTTTTAATTTCCCTTCTATTCTTCTTCTTATTCACATCGACACTAGTTGTTTCATTGACAGAGGATTCATCGGTGGTAATCTCCAGATTCCAACAGTATCTTCGAATTAACACAGCTCAACCTAACCCTGACTACTCTGCAGCTGCAGATTTCCTCCTCTCTCAAGCCAAAGCCATCGGCCTTGAATCAAAATCCCTTGAATTCGTCAGGGGCATCCCTGTTGTTCTCCTGAAGTGGCAAGGTACAAACCCTGATCTCTCTTCCATTCTCCTGAATTCGCACACAGACGTGGTAGCTTCCGAGTACAATAAATGGATTCACCCTCCTTTCGATGCTCACATCGATCAGGCCGGACATATCTATGCCAGAGGATCTCAGGACATGAAGTGTGTTGGGATGCAGTACCTGGAGGCCATCCGCCGATTGAAGAATTCTGGGTTCCAGCCGGTTAGGACTGTTTACGTTTCGTTTGTTCCAGACGAGGAAATAGGTGGCCATGACGGGGCTGAGAAATTAGCCGAGTCGGAAGATTTCAAGAAAATGAATGTTGGAATTCTCCTCGATGAAGGTAAGATTAGTTTTATTCGAACCCTGAAGTATGTTGATTTTCAGATTACAGTTCAATTTTATGGTTTGGAACTCAGACAGGGATCGCATCGACAAATGAAAATTACCGTGTTTTCTTTGCGGAGAGGTGCCCATGGTGGCTTGTGATTAAGGCTACTGGTTCCCCTGGTCATGGGTCAAAACTGTACGACAATAGTGCAATGGAGAACCTACTGAAGAGCATCCAGATTGTGAGGAAGTTCCGGGCTGCCCAATTTGACATGGTAAAGGCAGGACTGAAGGAAGAAGGTGAGGGCATTTCGGTGAATATGGCATTTTTTAAGGCCGGCACACCATCTCCAACTGTAAGCTCTTGAATTAGTTATTACTCCAATTGAGCCTTTTATAATGCACAACTGTATTAGTAACGGTGTTTAGGTTAACAGATTTGTGAAACTAATGCACTAGACCAGTCATCAAAGCCTATTTCTGATTGGAATCATAAGTTTAATTTCCACATATAACTCTTAATATGTGGAGAATTCTTATGGGTCAAGCGATCATATTGATTCCAGACCTAGAGATCATTAGAAGTTTCAAACACAACTAAAGATAGTTTGAGATCCCATCTATAGGCTCGTTAATGATTAGAATTCAAATTGGATTTAGCTATATGCAAATTCAACTGAATTGGAACTCATTGTTAGATCAAACACCAAGAAATACAAAAAATAAAGAGACAATAGATCTGCACGACACAGAGATTTAACGAGGTTCACACACCAAGGTGGTGTGCTACGTCCTCGGATGAAGAAGAAGATGTTTCACTATGCAAAAGAAAGATTACACCCAAGCAGCAGTGAGAAAACTCACCCTGAAACCCTAGTTTGAAAAATCCCCAAAATACAATGACTTTCTCAACAAGCAACAGTACATTATATATACTCCAAGTTGCTGGTCAACCCATCGGGTCGCGGTCGATTCGGTCGAACCATAAGCCCCCGCGCCCCCATACGAGATCAGTGATGGGCTTCGGGCTTGGGCCTATCGGCCCAACCCCTCTACTTCCATCATAGATTTTAGAAAACTTCCCATTCAAGTCGCCACCAAAATATGTCGGAGCGGGTCAATCTTCAAAACGGGTCAAGAATTCGAGACAAACTTAACACTCATGATATCCTATTTCATTCGATGAACTTCAAATCTAGTTCTGTTGTGTTAATAACTGGTTACTGTATTATCTAAAGCAATTATTTTGTATTGATCAGTTTTGTTTCTTCTTTTCATATTATATGATTATATCTTTTCGGGAACCTGAAATTTTCTCTGGAATGCCTATCAATATTTCTTCTGCATTGAGGAACTCACTGAACTTCAAAACCCACATTGTCAATCAAAACCTTAGAACTTTGAGAGTCCATCCAAAGATCGAATGCAGACATGACCTCTTAATGTTTTGTTTTACCATGGGGATTTTGGGTCAGAGTAGAAATAGGATGTGACATTCTAACTGGAGGTGGATTGAGGGAGTTAAAATATCAATAGAACAATGGACTGAACCAGAGAGAAAATAATTCATTACTTCCCCCCATTAAAGTTGGGGTGGTAGTGGTGAAGGTTTTGTTGTAAAATGTAAAAATGCATTATCTAATCAATCAAAGCCTAGAAAAGTAATGTGTTTGTTGGATTTATGGGCTAAATTAATTATTCGGGTTGATTAAATGGGTGAGAGTCAAATTGCATGAACCGGTTCGGTCCACTCTCAAGCTTAGGGATATGCTGGCTCAACCCATTGTGGTTTAGGGTTTTGAGTGCAGGACAGTATTATAAATACTAGGTTTTGGGTCCCTACAGCCATTATTCACTCTTCCCCACTTTACCACTAAAGTGAGAGAATCAAGGAGGTTTAAGGGGCTGTAGAAGATCCATAGCCAAGCCAAGAGAGCGAAAGTGGGAGTGACCAACATCAATCATCTTCAACATACTAGGTGAAAGGTACAAATCGATCATCCATAATTTTATTAGATTTGTGTTCTTGTTTTTCTTGTGTGGTTTCCTCAATAGGGTTTCAAACTCAAACCCATAGGGAGTTCTAACAAGTGGTATCAAAGCAGACCGCATGGGACAAGAATCGATTGAATTTTTCTTGTACATGAGGATTTTGATTATTACTTAAAACCTGATTTGATTAAAAATCATGAAAATCGTAATTGTACCATCACTTAAAGATCCTGTATGGAAAAACTTTCTTCACGAAAGTTGTAGATCACGAGAAGACGGTTGCGGCGGTATGCCGCAAGTCACCGGAAACCTCCGGACGCGTCGGCACACGCCGTCGAAGGAGAGAAAAAAAAAAAAACCTTAAAGGCTTGTTTGGTTTTTGTTCCTTTTGAGTTTTTATTTAAACTACTTTAAATTTCATTTAAAGGTTCGTTTTAAGGCCAAATTGAAATCTATTTTTTGCGTTGGATTCCTTGTTTCGGGCCACATTTAATGATATAATTTTTAATATGACATGTTTATTTGAAATTTTATGTTGTATTTAGTTTCAATCATTGAAACAAGAGGGCATAAATCAATGCTTTAAAAATATATATGTTATTGGTTACCAAGAAATTGAGAAAAATTTTTAAATTGAGATATGTTAATATGAAAAAGGGTGTAAGCTTCCGCTCATTCTTAGCTGCAAAGTAATTTTTAGGAAACCATGAAAGGATGATGTGGAATCCACCAAAGTGGTACATCTTATTATTTCATGATTTTCCACAGGGTAGCAATGTAGGTGACATTTGCCCAAAGGTGATGTCACCAAAGTTAAGAAAATGACAGTAACCTAGAGGTTCCTAAGCCCAAAGGTGAGGGGATTTCAAAAGTTATTGTTCTTTTCACAGTAAATATGAATTTACAAGAGGACCAGTGCATTCTTAGCCCAAAGGATAGGAATGTAGTTGCGGTTGTGACTCTTGTATGGTTATTGTTGTCCTAGTGACATTTATATGTATGTTTTGAACATAAAGATATACATCTCCAATGGGAAAGATATGATAGAACTGAGTGAAACCCACCAAAGTGGTACATTCAATTCGATTGTATCTTCCCCAACAGTAAAGGTGATACTTTCCCAAAGGTTATGTCATCAAGGTTTGAGGATAATTATCCACATTTCAGAAAGGGACATTGAATTTGGAGTTCTTTTGCCCAAAGGTGATTGAATTCCGAAGTTAGTGTTGTTTTCACAGTTAAAAGAAGAATATAAGAGCATCAGCTAATTCCTGTCCCAAAGGATAGGGATACATTTTTAGTTGTAACTCTTATTTAAAATATATTGATGGTATTACATGCTTTTATATTATGGTTTATATTTTGATATTTGGCATGTATTGTGTTGTTGTTACTGCTGTAGTAAGATGGCCATTCCCTCAAGTTATGTATCTTCCATCCCAATACTCACTGGTAACAACTATCAAAAGTGGGTGGAGGAATTAGAATTGCATTTAGGTCTTCTTGACTTAGATTTGGCACTTAGGGAGCCTAAACCTGAGCCTCTCACAGACTCGAGCAGAAGTGCTGAAAGGACCAAGTTTAAGAAATGGACTAAAGCAAACAGAAAGTGCATACTGGTTTTAAAAAAGGCAGTTCCTGAAATTATACGTGCGAACATAGAGATCAAAGACACTGCAAAAGAATTCATGGATGCTATTAAAGGTAGATTTCAACACAACAAGAAAGCTGAGAAAACCACATTGATGACCAGGCTAATGAATACAAGGTATGATGGATGTGGGAATGTTAGAGAATACATTTTGGGTGTAGCTACTGATGTTGGTAAACTTAAGGATCTTGGAATACAGATTGATGAAGAATATATTGTACACATTGCACTGAATACCCTCCCTAGTCAGTATAAGGTTATCCAATCTACCTACATTGCACTGAAGGACGATTGGAGCCTAAGTGAACTCATTTCTATTTGCACTCAAGAGGAAGAAAAATTGAAACAAACTAGGTTTGAGAGTGCACATGCAACTTTCCACAAGGGATCTTCTAGTGGACCAAGCAGAAGGAACAAAAAATTTTCCAACAGAGGAAGCGTCAAGCCATATGACAGGACTAATAGCTCTCAAGAACTTGACACATCTTAAAAGGCTCAGGATGAAGAGAATACCAACAACGTAGAGTGTTTCTGGTGCCATAAGAAAGGACATGTGAAGAATGACTATTTTATTTTCAAGAAATGGTTAGAGAAGAGGAAGAATTCTGGGGCTGATAAGCAGGATGATACTAAGAAAGGGTGAGGTAGACTGATCACCAGCAATTGAGAGCAAGTAAAATTTGGTCCCATCAAGTAGTTAGGATTTCTTTACATACAGTTATTTGAAATGCTTGATTAGTGGAAGCTCTGGTTTTGTTTAGTATTTGTTTATGTTTTGAACCTTAGCCCGTATGTTTTGGGGCACAGTTTGATGAATTATGGTTAAGTTTTAGCATTTACATTATGCACAGTTATTTATTGAAATATTTGGTTTATGATTTCATTTAAGAATGTTTTTATAGGCAGTAATTGTCTTAGTTATAGGAAATATTTTGCCACAGTTCAAAAGGTAATGTTTGCCACATTTTTAAGACAGTATTTGTCATAGTTCGTAGGCAATATTTGTCACAGTTTATAGGCGGAAGGCCACAGTTAGATATTAACCACAGATCAAAGGCGATTTGCCACAGTGAAGGTTAATATCACAGTTAAGGACCTACATGGAATGACAACAGTGTAATTTGAGGATATGCCAATATTTCTATGATGGTATCCCACATAGATTCGTGTTAAGAAACTTACTTATGTTTGTAATAACAGAAAGTTGTATGTCGTATATTGAGGTGTATCTTCTACTGTTATTCGATGTGAGTGGTTTTTCAACTGAATCACAGTAAGAGTGGTTAATGTAATAAGATTCTATGGCCACACCAATTTAAAAGACATCCTTATAATTAATGTAGCCCAAGTGGGAGATTGTTGGATTTATGGGCTAAATTAATTATTCGGGTTGATTAAATGGGTGAGAGTCAAATTGCATGAACCGGTTCGGTCCACTCTCAAGCTTAGGGATATGCTGGCTCAACCCATTGTGGTTTAGGGTTTTGAGTGCAGGACAGTATTATAAATACTAGGTTTTGGGTCCCTACAGCCATTATTCACTCTTCCCCACTTTACCACTAAAGTGAGAGAATCAAGGAGGTTTAAGGGGCTGTAGAAGATCCATAGCCAAGCCAAGAGAGCGAAAGTGGGAGTGACCAACATCAATCATCTTCAGCATACTAGGTGAAAGGTACAAATCGATCCTCCATAATTTTATTGGATTCGTGTTCTTGTTTTTCCTGTGTGGTTTTCTCAATAGGGTTTCAAACTCAAACCCATAGGGAGTTCTAACAGTGTTTTCTTTGGAACCGAAAGAAGACTGGAAAGTGGAGTAACGTTGCTCAACGACCATAGTGTTACTCCTTTTAGAAATGGGCTGAAGATTGACCGGGGGTAACATCCCGAGTGCGTATTCAAGGAGGGATACCACTCCCTTCCCTTTTTGCTTTGTTCTTTATTAGTTCAAACACATTTACTTTTCAAGAAGATGAAGATTTATAATTTGAATTATGTATTAATATCTAAAAATCTAATCTGGACAGACTTGGATCTGATTGGAAATACGACAACAACAAAAAGAACTCAGCCTTTTGCATTGGAAATCTTTTTTTTTTTTTTTTTTTTTAATAGAATCTAGGATTATTTGTGCCCCAGATATTCTCAAAAGCATGTAGTATTTTAACCATAGTTATCTGTTAACATCTTATCATTACTGATCAAGCTCAGCAGATGATTTAGAAAGCAAGCCTTCTTTTATAGCTTTTGTTTTGCCCCATGTTATCATTCAACTCAAATTTAGGTGGCAAGAACCTTGTCATGAACAAAACAGGGAAGCCTAGAACAAGGGGTGAAAATTGTATATAAGCAATATGAGGGGGAAAAAGAAGTGGTAATTTTCTTTTTTGGATGAATAGAAGTGGTAATTTCATTGAGGATGAAATCTCAACTTACAGCTGTATATATGGTCACTGCCTTACAAGTTCACCACCACCACCCCCCCACACCC